>NC_068450.1:24748107-25030607 GCF_023373465.1 Oncorhynchus keta
TCTAACCCTGCCAGATACATAAATGGTTTACTCAGCCATCTGGGACTTTATCTAACCCTGCTTGGGGCATGAATGGTTTCCTCCTGGTATTTGAATGATCGAATACAGACTGTAAGATGCTGCAGTTCAGTCTACTCTTGTCAAGGACAAGCAATATCTCCGTGTTGCCAAACAGACTTTTCTAGTTCTTTATATTGGGAATTTATAAGATTCAAGAAAAGACAACTCTAAAACATTTCTTCTTGCACACATTGTAGGCAGTTTGGTTTGGAAGCTGAACTTCAACCAGAAATATTGCAGATACTGGACCAAGGTAGAATGACCTTGTATGTTACTGCACTTGGGGCAATATTTTCTTTGTACATATTAGCGAAATAGATTGGGTTTTATGTTGACATTGTTTGGTTATAGTGCAATATATTTTGTATGCAAGCCGTTTCAATAAATAAAGGTGGATCTTACTCTGCTAATGTTTCATTTTAGTTTAAGCATTACATACAGTGCCTTGCGAAAGTATTCGGCCCCCTTGAACTTTGCGACCTTTTGCCACATTTCAGGCTTCAAACATAAAGATATAAAACTGTATTTTTTTGTGAAGAATCAACAACAAGTGGGACACAATCATGAAGTAGAACGACATTTATTGGATATTTCAAACTTTTTTAACAAATCAAAAACTGAAAAATTGGGCGTGCAAAATTATTCAGCCCCCTTAAGTTAATATTTTGTAGCGCCACCTTTTGCTGCGATTACAGCAGTTTTCAGTTCTTTCCACAGATTCTCGATTGGATTCAGGTCTGGACTTTGACTTGGCCATTCTAACACCTGGATATGTTTATTTTACAGGACCATTCTGGAAGAAAACCTGATGGAGTCTGCAAAAGACCTGAGACTGGGACGGAGATTTGTCTTCCAACAAGACAATGATCCAAAACATAAAGCAAAATCTACAATGGAATGGTTCAAAAATAAACATATCCAGGTGTTAGAATGGCCAAGTCAAAGTCCAGACCTGAATCCAATCGAGAATCTGTGGAAAGAACTGAAAACTGCTGTTCACAAATGCTCTCCATCCAACCTCACTGAGCTCGAGCTGTTTTGCAAGGAGGAATGTGAAAAAATTTCAGTCTCTCGATGTGCAAAACTGATAGAGACATACCCCAAGCGACTTACAGCTGTAATCGCAGCAAAAGGTGGCGCTACAAAGTATTAACTTAAGGGGGCTGAATAATTTTGCACGCCCAATTTTTCAGATTTTGATGTTATTTTTTTTTTAAATATCCAATAAATGTCGTTCCACTTCATGATTGTGTCCCACTTGTTGTTGATTCTTCACAAAAAAATACAGTTTTATATCTTTATGTTTGAAGCCTGAAATGTGGCAAAAGGTCGCAAAGTTCAAGGGGGCCGAATACTTTCGCAAGGCACTGTATAAGTTGATGGCTGTCGATTGGCCAAAAAGGATTGCGAAAGTTAAGCATTTGTAGTCATATTTCTTCCAAGAACAGTAGCTGAATGATACACTATATATACAAAAGTATGTGGACACCCCTTCAAATGAGTGGATTCGGTTATTTCAGCCACACCCATTGATGATAGGTGTATAAAATCAAGCACACACCCATGCAATCTCCATAGAGAAACATTTGCAGTAGAATGGCCTTACTGAAAAGCTCAGTGAATTTCAACATGGCACTGTCATAGGATGCCACCTTTCCAACAAATCAGTTTGACAAATGTCTGCCCTGCTAGAGCTTCCCCGGTCAACTGTAAGTGCCGTTATTGTGAAGTGGAAATGTCTAGGAGCAACAAAGGCTAAGCCGCAAAGTGGTAGGCCACACAAACTCAGAATGGGACTGCTGAAGCGTGTAAAAACCGTCTGTCCTGAAATTCACTGTGATTCTGCATTACTTGCTCTTTGGGATTTTAGGCTGGTTTTCTTTATAAGCACATGACATCTGCTGATATTTAAAGGGCTTTATAAAATCAATTTATTTGATTGATTGATTCAGTTTTTTGCCCAAAGGAAACCTGACAAAGAACCATGGAGAAGGAGATAAAGGAAAACCATCCCCCAAAAGACAGCAGATCGGTAGTGGTGGTGCTTTCTCCTGGAAGCATTTGTTCCATACAGGAACAAAGAGCATTATGTATCAAAGTAATGATTTAGTTTGATTCACTACACATAAATATATAGGGGCTTGTGCAGGACATATTTCAGTACCACTGGTATATACAGTAGCTACTGTACGTAATTTATTTGAAGAGAGCACATGGGAGTTTCTCTATTTTGACCACATGGTGGAGCCCTGGGACAGACCTCGTCCAACAATTAGCCTTGTTCCAAAAATGGTTTGTTGCACATTGAGCAGTCATGACATGAACTTAAGCAATGCAAGTTTTGCAAGAGATATATGCCAATTATACTGAGCACAGAACAGAGGGCCCTCTCTCTCTCCCCCCTCTTCCCCCCTCAACTTTGGCAGAGCCATTTAATCTGTAATTTCTCTATGCCAGAGACTGACCTAGTTTTGGTCAGACTAAAAACAGGCTGCATTGAGAGAGAGACCTGAAATGGCCTCTTCTTTCACCTGCTGCTCTCTCTCCCTGCCCCTTTTCCTGTTGTCACTGAAGGCCTTGTCAATTGAACCCAGCACTCCAGAACCCCTCTTCCCCTGCCAGTCCCCTCCCTTCCCTTCCCCTGGCCCACACTGCCTCTACTCTCATTAATACACGCATGGAAAAATTTATGACAACACATGAAAATGTGCCTGGAGTAGTATTTAATTCGCGTAGGTGATTTTATTTGTCAAAATAGTTTTGGGGCTGAATTCAACGTGCTGCGGTTTTGAACACATGGTAAAGGTATTTAAGATATCTCAAATAAAGTGTGGTAATGTAATGAAGCATTTTATAGAGAATGTATTATTTGGTTTATATCACTCTGTAAAAAGAGGTTTGTTTTCAGTCATTTGAGCACAATAAAACTGAGGAGCCCTTTTCATTTATTCTCTTCTGACAGACTGGCACTCTACCAAGCTTTCCTTTGTCTCTGGTTCTCTCAAATGGGTCCAACTTTCTTGGCATGTCTGAAATACACACAGTCAATATAGTTGCTTTCTGAAGGACTATACACATCTTCAATGTGGCATGTTGGATTAGCTTTCCTTTATTGAGCTGCCAAGCTTCTTGCTAGATGCCTTGCCTCTCTCTTTCGTGTGTATGTGTGTGTAAGCATAATATACTGGGCAAAAATATAAACGCAACATGTAAAGTCTTTGTCCCATGTTTCATGAGCTGAAATAAAAGAACCCAGAAATGTTCCATATGCACAAAAATATTATTTATAATTTGCCTACTGGTGGTGTAAACGACTTAAGTGGGCAAATGCTCACCTTCGATGGCCACTGTCACGCTGGAGAAATGTGCTCTTCACGGATGAATCCCGGTTTCAACTGTACCGGGCAGATGAAAGACTGTATGGCGTCATGTGGGCGAGCGGTTTGCTTATGTCAACGTTGTGAACAGTGTTCCCCATGGTGGCAGTGGGGTTATGGTATGGGCAGGCATAAGCTACGGACAAAAAACACAATTGCATTATATCGATGGCAATTTGAATGCACATTAGATAACGTGACGAGATCCTGGGGCCCATTGTCGGGCCATTCATCTGCCTCCATCACCTCATGTTTCAGCATGATAATGCACGGCCCCACGGTCACAAAGATCTGTACACAATTCCTGGAAGCTGAAAATTTCCCAGTTCTTCCATAGATTGCATACTCACCAGACATGTCACCCATTGAGCTTGTTTGGGATGCTCAATGTGTATGAAAGCGTGTTCCAGTTCCCTTCAATATGCAGCAACATCGCACAACCATTGAAGAGGAGTGGAACAACATTCCACAGGCCACAAGCCTGATCAACTCTATGCGAAGGAGATCATGTATCGCGCTGCACGAGACAAATGGTGGTTATACAAGATACTGACTGGTTTTCTTATCCACGCCCCTACTTTTTTAAATGTATCTGAGACCAACAGATGCATATCTGTATTCCCAGCCATGTGAAATCCATAGATTATGGCCTAATGAATATATTTAAATGGATTGATTTCCATATACAAGCTGTAACTCAGTAAAATCTTTAAAATTGTTGCAGTTGGCCTTTATATTTTTGTTCAGTGTAGAGTCAACTGACATCACAAAGAGTGGTCTAAATGTGGATTTGAACAACAAAACATCCTCGTTCCCTAAACTAGAAAACAGATGAGTTGCTACTACCATGGTCTGTGTATGTTAGAATTAAACTGTTAATTTGTATGACTTACCTTTGTGCTCCCCATTTGGACGGAGACTAAAAAATAAATGACTCAAGTGTAATGTAATGTAGATAGTAGAGTATGCAGTGACAGTCATTTCCAATGTGCACTACTGCTGATGGACTAAACATCAAAGCTAACACCTGTTAACTCTCCTAATTGAAAACTGAAATTCAATTATTGATTTAGGTGTTTTCTCCAGACAAATGGCCATGTTTCCGCTAAACCAACAAGATAGCTGAGAGCAGGGCTCTTCCTTTAGCACACATTCAACCAAACTGTCTCATCTCAACTCAAGAGTCAGTCCCTTACCTAAATTGTGAGTAGTTTTTGCTAGTATAGAATAGACGCTTACCTGTAGAGTTAGTTAACAAGTCTTTTACCCAGGTAATACATGATGGTTTCACTGAATGTGCTAAATCCTCTATGACTCATCCATTGAGTAAAGCAGGCCTTAACTCACACCGTCAAAATCAATTTGCACAGGAACTATTTTAGAGCTGATGTCAGAAGCTTGTCTGCTAATGTATTTTGATTACTGTGAAGTCTCCCCTCCCTAATGAGTTGATGCTTTTGTAATTCTCAGCCATCAGATATCTTATCTTTTGAAGAAGAAACAATGACTGAGTCTTTATATGCACATCAATGGGACTTAAACTGGCAATTTTACATTCCACATCATCTGACTGAACGCCTCCTTGGCGGGATGGGATCCAATGTTTCGAAAGTGTCAATAATTTTCATTAGTTAAAAAGCCCTTCGGTTGGCACCTATTTAGTAAGCACAGTCATGTATAATGGCCAGTGCTGTAAAGTACTTAAGTAAAAATACTTTAAAGTACTACTTACATAGGTTTTTTTGACTTCACAATTAATATTTTTGACTACTTTTACTTTTACGTCACTACATTCCTAAATAAAATAATTTCAATAAATAAATAAAATACAAGAAAATTAGGCCGTCTGGTTAGCTTAATATAAGGGATTCAAAATTATTAATACATTTACTTTTGATACTTAAGCATATGTAAAAGCAAATACTTTCGCACTTTCCTCAAGTTGTATTTTACTGGGTGACTTTCACTTTTACTTGAGTGATTTTCTATTAAGGTATTTTTACTTTCACTCAAGTATCACAGTTGGGTACTTTTTCCACCACTGATAATAGCTTTAGTTTGAATAAGCCCCTGTTCTTTGATTTGGAACCATATAAAGAACTATTGTTTATCACTCTTCCCTAGGCAAGTGTATTTATCACTGAGAAGATTAAGATTACACAAGGCTGAGACTGAAAAACAAGAGTAATATGCTAAGATGTGATAGCCACATCCGGGTGTTCTGTTGTGGAGTGCAATGAGCATTTTTGAGTAATACTGTTTTCTAGTCAGGGAAGTTAGTGCAGCTGCAACCTGATATAATAATATATTATGACATACACTGAGTGTACAAAACTTTATGAACACCGGCTCTTTCCATGATATAGACTTACCATGTGAATCTAGGTGAAATCTATGATCCCTTACTGATGTCACTGATGTCACTAAATCCACTTCAATCAGTTTAGATGAAGGGGAGGAGACAGGTTAAAGAAGAAGCTTTAAGCCTTGAGACAATTGAGACATGGATTGTGTATGTGTACCATTCAGATGGTGAATGGGCAAGACAAAGTATTTAAGTGTCTTTGAACGGAGTATGGTCATAGGTGCAGGGCACACCGGTTTGTGTCATGAACTGCAATGCTGCTGGGTTTTTCACGCTCAACAGTTTCCTGTGTCTTTCAAGAATGGTCCACCACTCAAAGGACATCCGGCCAACTTGATACAACTGTGTGAAGCATTGGAGTCAACATTGGCCAGCATCACTGTGGAACGCTTTCGACACCTTGTAGGGTCCATGCCCCAACGAATTGAGGCTGATCTGAGGGCAAAAGGGGGTACTCAATGTTAGGAAGCTGTTCTTAATGTTTTGTACACTCAGTATATAATATAATATATATAAAATATATGCCAATTAGCAAACGACTTACAGTCATGAGTGTATACATTTTTACATACGGGTACTGTTGTCTCCCACTCCATGATTGATGGTTCCTGTGTCCAGTAATATATTTCCAACCAGAAATGGTTAAAATATTTAGAGCAGGAGGAAGCATACCATATCATATCATACCATACACATACCATACCATACCATACCATACCATATAATATCATACCATACCATATCATATCATACCATACACATACCATACCATACCATACCATACCATACCATATAATATCATACCATACCATATCATATCATACCATATAATATCATATCATACCATACACATACCATACCATACCATACCATACCATACCATACCATACCATACCATATAATATCATATCATACCATACACATACCATACCATACCATACCATATCATACCATATAATATCATATCATACCATACACATACCATACCATACCATATCATACCCATACCATACCATACCTTACCCATACCCATACCCATACCCATACCCGTACCCGTACCCGTACCCGTACCCGCCGTACCCGTACCCGTACCCGTACCCGTACCCATACCATACCATACCATACCATACCATACCATATCATACCCATACCATACCATACCATACCATACCAAATCATACCCATACCATACCTTACCCATACCATACCCATACCCATACCCATACCCATACCCATACCCATACCCATACCCATACCCGTACCATACCGTACCATACCATACCATACCATACCATACCAATCTCTCAGCCTTGATAGACTCAAGGCAACATATTTTCCTCTGATTTGAAAAAAAGGAAAATGTCTTGATGCTGAATTCTGTGAAATGTCAGGCTCAGTCTCCTACTCCTGAAGTGCAGGCTGGCTTTGGCTGCGTTTCTCCTCCAGCGCATCCAGCATGTGACAGCGCCTCTGTATCCAGGGCTGTCGCAGGAGGCAGGGCGGAGACAAGTGGATGATAGGTCCTGACAGGTCTCTGGCCGTGCACAGGGAGTGGAGCAGGGAGATAAGGCTTTTGTCACGCCCCATGCCACAGCCTTCGAAAGGCCCCTATCCCCACACCTCCCACAGACAGACAGATAGACAGACAGACAGACAGATCCTCCCATGCTAACTGTTTTCACACTCTGATGGGCTACAGCAGGGACCAGGCAGGTGTGACATGAGCGTAGCGTTTACAGGGAGGGAGGAAGGGAGGGAGGGACAGACAGAACATGGATCTGCTCCATCCTCCTCTTTTCTCTGGGTCAATCCCATCTCTTTATTTTCAGGCTGCCTTTCATAATTTTAGCAACATACGCCTCCGTCATCTTTTCTCAGCCAAGAAAATATAAGCATATTCATTCTCTGCTAAATACTGTATTTAGCATGGGCATTTGAGAACTTGAGAACTTTCACTGTCTACATTCTAATAATACATTGGAATTCATCTGAAATACAAAATGTTCTCTCTTTTCCCTCGCTGTCAGAGTTCTAAGTCTACAATCTATTGGCGTCTACAATCTGTTAAATCTGTAGTGTCCTCCAGAGTCTTTTCACATTAGCAATAGTCAGTACAGTGTTTGTATGCGGTTAGCCCAGGAGATTTTCTTCACAGTGGGAAGGGGAAGGCATTTCCCTCTGGATCCAGCAGGGAGCACTCCACCACAGCAGCAGGACGAAGCGGGAGGTCGGAGAAGCCGGAGCGCGTCAGATGGGATCCATCTGGGACACACAACTCACAGTCGGGGAAATGACAAAACAGTGTACATGTAGCTATATTCTGCCTGTGGCATCTGACTGCTGCTCAGAGGCAGTGTGTGTCTCTGGCTGTCAGGCCGAAGGGTGTGTGAGGCCCATTCATATGAGCTGGACAACACTGAATAGTAACCTGCTGATAAACACTTCCAGACCTCTTTTTCTCTCCGTCTAGAGTCTGTTGTTACGGAGTCTAGTTGATAGGTAATCGACTAGCCGGACTGTTCCCCGGGACTCCAGTTGTTGCCATTCGTACAATGCACAAACAAGGCTATTGAACCTGACATTGGTGTCTGTCGTTATTCCTTTATCTAACATATCATACTGAAACATCTGTCTATCCATTTTTCCTTCCTTTGGTCTCCTCCATTCATCCCTCTATAAATGTGGTGCTGTTGACAAATAGCAAATGTGTATTTCAAACAGGAAATTATTGCACCAGGATCATGCATTGCAATAATACTTTTTGACTATTTTCTTTTGCAAAAAACACAAATTTGGCCATGATTTGGGGTGGACAGTCCATAAACACTAACGTTTGACAGAACTTTCATTTTGTGAGATGTATGGACAGCTGGCAAATGGGAGCAGGCTTTGGGAGCGTGTGTCTGATTGCCGGTATATGACTGGCCCAGATGGGTGAGTGACAGCAGTGATGCTTCACACCTTCATCTTGTCAACAGATAGTAGATGGATGGTTCCTTCAGGTGGTTGAGTAGCTGGACAGTGTGGATGCAGCAGCATCCAGATGGCTCATTACTACTGATAAAACTTTGTTTTATCCCCCATGTTCACTAAAAGGTCACAGTCTCTGCTGGTTCCTTTTCATACTCTGGGCGGGAGGCGGGGTTATTGAGCGCTAATTTATTTATTTTGCTAATTTGATGTAACAGTGATAGTAAGGAAGGTAGCATTTTACAGATCTTACATTAATTCCATACTCCTTTGACATTGCAACTTTTCATTTTCCATGGAAGATTCTATAGATGTGTATTCTAGTTTGTTCTAAGTAGGCTTTTCAAACATATTTTAACTTTATACAACAGGTGGGTCTAATCCTGAATGCTGATTGGTGTCCAGTGTTTGGGTCCTGTGATGCTCTGTGCGTTCAGACTGCAGGAGGCTGAAGGATGGCAGGGTGGTGTATGTGGACCCCAGGGTGCATTGGCTCCCAGCATGGCCACAGCCAGCCTCAGACAGCAGCCACAACCATCCTCAGATCAGCCTGAGAGCGTTTAATGAGGCCTGGCTTGGCTGTACTCACACCAGCAGCTCCCATGGAGCTCAGCGGTACGTTCACGCTACAAGAATTAGGAGGGACAGAATGTTTGGGCCCTTTTCTCCTCCTCAGTCTATGACTAATCCTGTCATCCCGCAGAAAACACTATCATTATCAATTCCCCTGGATCCAGTGGCAGGATTTCTGTGATTCTGTTCTTCAAAGCCTCTCCATCTATGTGGTCATTATTTCTGCTGGGGAATGTTCTCTCTGGCTCCACACAAACAGATGATGCCAGAAATGAAAAGAGCTAAGGGAAAAATACAAGGGGAAAAAAACATACCAAAACTAACACAGAGATTTCACCACAAGAAAATAATTGATGGTTTCTAATACAATGCAGGTGGTGGTGGTATAGTCTTTCATAGGACATGCTGATAACTACATCATGGTTATTCTGACATGTTGAGGATGACAGGCAGACAGCCAATGGCACATATAGAACTGTGGCGTATCTGCTTTGATTGTTTAGATATGGAACGGCTTCTATAAATGTAACACTGTAACATTTATTCACATTGGCATTCTGTATCCCACATGCCTCTTCTATCTTGGACAGGCACTGTCTGCAACACCAGGATCTGTAGAATATCCCCTTGATTTGTTTAGTTATGGGGTGGCTACCAGGACATTTACAATGAGATAAAACACCATTGCATGTATTCCACAGTAGTTTAGTATTTTCATTGTTTGTGATTGGAGCTTTGAGCGCACAAAAACAGTATTGAAAAACCTATCAATGCCAACAAGATTTCACTATTGAAATTAGCCAGAGGCACTTCGGTTTTGTGCACAGCATTATAGCTTTCTCTCTATTTTCACACTCTGAAAGCGTTCTGGATGACTGCTACTTAAGAAGGGCTTTCGAGACAAAAGAAAAGAGACTGAAGAGAATATGGAGTGTACAGTGAATAGCACTGGGCATGGCTTACAAACAAAGAAAAATTACACCAGTCACTCAGCGGCACAGAACTAATACTTCTGTTATTTGGCCACTGTTTTGAGAGAAAATAACCAAAGGCATGTTCATATCAAGTGCAGCCAGTCGATGCATTTGTCAAACATATATTGAATTTGGGGTGGAAAGTGGGGTGGGCTAAGGTAAATAGTTGTTGAATATGTTTGCAAAAGGAGAGGTTCATTCTATTCCATTCAAATCTTCCACACAAAAATCCTGTAATTTATAATGGAGAGAGAGAGAGAGAGAGAGAGAGAGAGAGAGAGAGAGAGAGAGAGAGAGAGAGAGAGAGAGAGAGAGAGAGAGAGAGAGAGAGAGAGAGAGAGAGAGAGAGATTATTCTCTGTGCCTGTGACAATAGCTAATTAGCATCTGTCACTCAGCAGGCAGGATTGCCGTGGAGAGGTTGATGTAGTGCCCCGCTGCAATGCTACTGCCAATTATCAATGAACACATTGGAGAGTCTTGTTAAAGAGCTGTGCTCATATAGGAGAGCACATTTACAACATTCAAATGACTATATTCTTGGGACCATGAAAAGAAAGGCAGTTTAACACCGCCTCTCTAGAAACTGCATATTCACATCAACGCTTTATATGAGCTGAATATATGACACACACAGGCCGAGTGATGCTGTTGCTTAGGCCTGCTGTGGAACTCATGCATAACGCATTAATGTTGTGAGCCAAAATACTCAATCAGAAATGCAATGATACCAGCTAAATGGATCTAGCCAACGAACAGTCACCTTCAGGGAGTTTTGACTGGACCTATGGGTTTGTCATGTTTACTTATTAAACTGCCAGACATTGGTAGCATACAGGATGACTTTCATCAGACTCACCTTGATGTAGTCTCCACCTCCCCCCCAGTCAGTCAGGTAGGATCCTGAGTCTCCACCTCCCCCAGTCAGTCAGGTAGGATCCTGAGGCTCCATCTCCCACCCCAGTCAGTCAGGTTGGATCCTGAGCCTCCACCTCCCACCCCAGTCAGTCAGGTTGGATCCTGAGTCTCCACCTCCCCCCAGTCAGTCAGGTAGGATCCTGAGCCTCCACCTCCCACCCCAGTCAGTCAGGTAGGATCCTAAGCCTCAACCTCCCACCCCAGGCAGTCAGGTAGGAAGGATCCTGAGACTCCATCTCCCACCCCAGTCAGTCAGGTAGGATCCTAAGCCTCAACCTCCCACCCCAGGCAGTCAGGTAGAATCCTAAGCTTCAACCTCCCACCCCAGTCAGGTGGGATCCTGAGCCTCCACCTCCCACCCCAGTCAGTCAGGTTGGATCCTGAGTCTCCACCTCCCCCCCAGTCAGTCAGGTAGGATCCTGAGCCTCCATCTCCCACCCCAGTCAGTCAGGTAGGATCCTAAGCCTCAACCTCCCACCCCAGTCAGTCAGGTAGGATCCTAAGCCTCAACCTCCCACCCCAGTCAGTCAGGTAGGATCCTAAGCCTCAACCTCCCACCCCAGGCAGTCAGGTAGGAAGGATCCTGAGACTCCATCTCCCACCCCAGTCAGTCAGGTAGGATCCTAAGCCTCAACCTCCCACCCCAGGCAGTCAGGTGGTATCCTGAGCCTCCACCTCCCACCCCAGGCAGTCAGGTAGGATCCTGAGACTCCATCTCCCACCCCAGTCAGTCAGGTAGGATCCTAAGCCTCAACCTCCCACCCCAGGCAGTCAGGTAGGATCCTGAGCCTCCACTTCACCTTGTGAGTCAGGGTTGAGGAGAGTTGAAATTGCGGTAGGAACAAGCTGACACGAAGAGAGACGTGAGAGAGATAATTAACTCTGAAATTACAGTGGTATAATTAGGAGATGATCCCCCTCAGACCATATCAGCTTAGCCCATAATGACTCTTATTCATTTTAGGGAGATGAAAAGGGACACAGAGACAATTGCAGGCCCTCCTCTTGCTCTGATGAGGTATTTTCCAATCACTTCTCACAGCTTCTGACAAGTGATTTAACCACAGGCAATTTCAACAAACGGCTGCTATGATGTGCGTCTCTCGCAGTGAATTATGTCCATGGGTGGACAAAGCGATTGGGAAAATTGTTGATGAAAAATCAAAATGTTTTATTTTTCACCCACGTATGGAAGGATGATGAAGCCATCAATTTTAAAACGTAATTTTGACATGTGTATATATTCAACATCATGTCGACAGTGTATGCACTGCCAAATCTACATACACACTGTACTGGGTACTGTAAGGTCTTCAGTGGAAAGGCAGTGCAGTGAGGATTTGGGAATGGTGCTCTCCCTCTATCCCAGCTGCAGTGTAACTCTGTGTTTCCCTGCAGACAGTTTATGGGTCAACAATCTAAATGCAGTGGGGCTAGGGGTTTCTGGGAGGTTCTGGGAGGTTCTGGCAGGCACTGGGAGGTTCCGAGAGGTATTGGGAGGCTTGTGGGAGGCTTGTGGGAGGCACTGGGAGGCTTCTGGGAAGCACTGGGTGGCACTGGGTGGTACCAGGAGGCACCAGGAGGCACCAGGAGGCACCGGGAGGCACAGGGAGGCACCGGGACGTACCCGGGAGGCACCGGGAGGCACTTGGAGGTACTGGGAGATACTGGGAGGCACCCAGCGCATTACGCAGAGCAGTGCTGGCATCTACCCCAGACTACCCAAACCAAACACACAACCAGCGAGAGAGACTGAAAGGCCCTTTCCCACCACAGCTTTCTCTATAGTCATCACAAATTACCAACTACACCCCAAACTGAATGACAAACTGCAAATACAGATTAGCATTGCCCCCCTCTATTTTACACCGCTGCTATTCTCTGTTGTTATCATCTATACATAGTCACTTTAATAACTCTACCTACATGTGCATATTACCTCAACGAACCGGTACCCCCACATATTGACTCTGTACCTGCACCCCCCTGTATATAGTCTCATTATTATTATTTTACTGCTGCTCTTTAATTACTTGTTACTTTTATTTCTTGTTTCTTATTGTTATCCTTATTTTTTTAAACTGCATTGTTGGTTAGGGGCTCGTAAGTAAGCATTTCAATGTATGCCTAAATATGATCCCCAATCAGGGACAACGATAAACAGCTGTCTCTGATTGGGAACCATCAGGCCAACATAGAAATACAAATTCACCTAGATGACCCATCTAAGTCACCATCACGTCCCAACCAACACAGAGAAAAAACAGCTTACTATGGTTAGGGCGTGACAGTACCCCCCAAAGGTGCAGACTCCGACCGCAAAACCTGACTCAGTAGGGGAGGATCCGGGTGGGCATCTATGATGGATGATGCAGGGCGTCGGGGCGGTTCCGGTGCAGGGCGCATTGCCAGAAGCTCCGGACCGTGGATCGTCGCCGGAGGGACTGGACCGTTGATTGTCGCAGGAGGCTCTGAACTGAGAACCCCTGCTGAAGGCTCTGGAGCGCCGACCGTCGCTGGAGTCTCTGAACCGCCGACCGTCACTGGAGGCTCTGGACCGCAGACCACCGCTGGAGGCTGATCCCACGAAACACAAAGGGGAAATGGCTGCCTAAATATGATCCCCAATCAGAGACAACTATAAACAGCTGTCTCTGATTGGGAACCATATCAGGCCAACATAGAAATACAAATTCACCTAGATGACCCACCCAATTCACCATCACGCCCCAACCAACATAGAGAAAATCCAGCTTACTATGGTCAGGGTGTGACATTTAATCATGATAAAGGAGATGTCTGCTGTTCTGAAAGGCAACATTCCCCATGTGAGGCAAGATGTGCTGTGCACCTGAGCACCCTGGCATTACGACCAACACAATTAATTATCCACCCCTCCTCATGTCCTCTGCTTTAACACTGGCCATACAGAACAGGTAATAAAGCAGACACTACTTGTTTCCATTTGGGCCATATGGGTTACAGATGATTCCTCCTGATACTAGCTGGCTAACAGAAGACCAAGTTGTTCTAATCTCACGCCATCCATAAAGCCATTTGGGTCCCAGAGTGTTTCTGTTCGAAACCTAGGTCCCTTTACTATTCTGGAAAATGAATATAAACTCGGGGGCATATGCTATAAACCCAAATAGACTCCCAGCCTTTACATGTGAGGTGGAGAGATGTATCATAATAAGGCTTTGTATTACCTTCGGCACCACATGGTAGCCAGGCAAATCATGATACAGTCATGTAGGCTAACATGTCTCTTTTACTGTGGCCCATACTTCTGCTCCATATTACAGGACCCATGCAGTGTGCTGTTGATGGAAGCAGACAGTCCTTCTAGACATACTGCTGATGTTTCTAATGTTTCCATCACATCTTCCTCGCTACAGTATACATTCATCTACAGAGCTCTTTCCTGCACTGCCGTGCTGCCGCGCCGCCTGTCTGATGCAGCTATAGCGCCGCCAAATCATTTATAACAGACCTCTTTTCATTGTTATGATTACACCGGAGATTGATTGGCTCAATAAAAATATGAAATGATATCATCTGTCTCAAACATATATCCCCATTACTGTGAACCTCTATCATTTCTAACACCTCTGTCTACTGTGAGAATGTAGAGCCCAATAGGTCACAGTGCTGTCAACAACACCCATTTATTCAGTCAATATGGGTCATAGATACTCTAAACACAACTCCTGGTCCAAGGACACCAAGACAGTAGTGAAGAGGGCATGACAAAACCTATTCCCCCTCAAGAGACTGAAAAGATTTGGCATGGGTCCTCAGATCCTCAAAAGGTTCTACAGCTGCACCACCGAGAGCATCCTTACTGGTTGCATCACTGCTTGGTATGGCAACTGTTCAGCCTATGACTGCAAAACACTACAGAGGGTTGTGTGAACGGCCCAGTACATCCCTGGGGCCAAGCTTCCTGCCATCCAGGACCTCTATACCAGGCAGTGTGAGACGAAGGCCCTAAGACTCCAGCGACCCTAGTCATAGACTGTTCTCTCTGCTACCGCACGGCAAGCAGTACCAAGTGCCAAGTCAAGGTCCAAGAGGCTTCTAAACAGCTTCTACCCCCAAGCCATAAGACTCCTGAACATCTAGTCAAATGGCTACCCAGACTATTTGCATTGACCCCCCCCTCTCCACACCACAGCCACTCTCTGTTGTCATCTATGCATAGTCACTTGAATAACTCTACCAACATGTACATACTACCTCAACTAACCGGTGCCCCCACACATTGGCTCTGTACCGACACCCCCCTGTATATAGCCTCCACATTGACTCTGTACCGACACCCCCCTGTAAATATCCTCCACATTGGCTCTGTACCGACACCCCCCTGTATATAGCCTCCACATTGACTCTGTACCGACACCCCCCTGTATATAGCCTCCACATTGACTCTGTACCGACACCCCCTGTATATAGCCTCCACATTGACTCTGTACCGACACCCCCTGTATATAGCCTCCACATTGACTCTGTACCGACACCCCCTATATATAGCCTCCACATTGACTCTGTACCGACACCCCCTGTATATAGCCTCCACATTGACTCTGTAACGACACCCCCTGTATATAGCCTCCACATTGACTCTGTACCGACACCCCCTGTATATAGCCTCCACATTGACCCTGTACCGACACCCCCTGTATATAGCCTCCACATTGACTCTATAACGACACCCCCTGTATATAGCCTCCACATTGACTCTGTACCGACACCCCCTGTATATAGCCTCCACATTGACTCTGTAACGACAACCCCCTGTATATAGCCTCCACATTGACTCTGTACCGACACCCCCTGTATATAGCCTCCACATTGACTCTGTACCGACACCCCCCTGTAAATAGCCTCCACATTGGCTCAGTACCGACACCCCCCTGTATATAGCCTCCACATTGACTCTGTACCGACACCCCCTGTATATAGCCTCCACATTGACTCTGTACCGACACCCCTGTATATAGCCTCCACATTGACTCTGTACCGACACCCCCTGTATATAGCCTCCACATTGACTCTGTACCGACACCCCCTGTATATAGCCTCCACATTGACTCTGTACCGACACCCCCCTGTATATAGCCTCCACATTGACTCTGTACCGACACCCCCCTGTATATAGCCTCCACATTGACTCTGTACCGACACCCCCTGTATATAGCCTCCACATTGACTCTGTAACGACACCCCCCTGTATATAGCCTCCACATTGACTCTGTACCGACACCCCCCTGTATATAGCCTCCACATTGACCCTGTACCGACACCCCCCTGTATATAGCCTCCACATTGACTCTATAACGACACCCCCCTGTATATAGCCTCCACATTGACTCTGTACCGACACCCCCCTGTATATAGCCTCCACATTGACTCTGTAACGACACCCCCTGTATATAGCCTCCACATTGACTCTGTACCGACACCCCCTGTATATAGCCTCCACATTGACTCTGTACCGACACCCCCCTGTAAATAGCCTCCACATTGGCTCAGTACCGACACCCCCCTGTATATAGCCTCCACATTGACTCTGTACCGACACCCCCTGTATATAGCCTCCACATTGACTCTGTACCGACACCCCCTGTATATAGCCTCCACATTGACTCTGTACCGACACCCCCTGTATATAGCCTCCACATTGACTCTGTACCGACACCCCCTGTATATAGCCTCCACATTGACTCTGTACCGACACCCCCTGTATATAGCCTCCACATTGACTCTGTACCGACACCCCCTGTATATAGCCTCCACATTGACTCTGTAACGACACCCCCTGTATATAGCCTCCACATTGACTCTGTAACGACACCCCCTGTATATAGCCTCCACATTGACTCTATAACGACACCCCCTGTATATAGCCTCCACATTGACTCTGTACCGACACCCCCTGTATATAGCCTCCACATTGACTCTGTAACGACACCCCCTGTATATAGCCTCCACATTGACTCTGTACCGACACCCCCTGTATATAGCCTCCACATTGACTCTGTACCAACACCCCCTGTAAATAGCCTCCACATTGGCTCAGTACCGACACCCCCCTGTATATAGCCTCCACATTGACTCTGTACCGACACCCCCTGTATATAGCCTCCACATTGACTCTGTACCGACACCCCCTGTATATAGCCTCCACATTGACTCTGTACCGACACCCCCTGTATATAGCCTCCACATTGACTCTGTACCGACACCCCCCTGTATATAGCCTCCACATTGACTCTGTACCGACACCCCCCTGTATATAGCCTCCACATTGACTCTGTACCGACACCCCCCTGTATATAGCCTCCACATTGACTCTGTACCGACACCCCCCTGTATATAGCCTCCACATTGACTCTGTACCGACACCCCCCTGTATATAGCCTCCACATTGACTCTGTACCGACACCCCCCTGTATATAGCCTCCACATTGACTCTGTAACGACACCCCCCTGTATATAGCCTCCACATTGACTCTGTACCGACACCCCCCTGTATATAGCCTCCACATTGACCCTGTACCGACACCCCCCTGTATATAGCCTCCACATTGACTCTATAACGACACCCCCCTGTATATAGCCTCCACATTGACTCTGTACCGACACCCCCCTGTATATAGCCTCCACATTGACTCTGTAACGACACCCCCCTGTATATAGCCTCCACATTGACTCTGTACCGACACCCCCTGTATATAGCCTCCACATTGACTCTGTACCGACACCCCCTGTAAATAGCCTCCACATTGGCTCAGTACCGACACCCCCTGTATATAGCCTCCACATTGACTCTGTACCGACACCCCTGTATATAGCCTCCACATTGACTCTGTACCGACACCCCCTGTATATAGCCTCCACATTGACTCTGTACCGACACCCCCTGTATATAGCCTCCACATTGACTCTGTACCGACACCCCCTGTATATAGCCTCCACATTGACTCTGTACCGACACCCCCTGTATATAGCCTCCACATTGACTCTGTACCGACACCCCCTGTATATAGCCTCCACATTGACTCTGTAACGACACCCCCTGTATATAGCCTCCACATTGACTCTGTAACGACACCCCCTGTATATAGCCTCCACATTGACTCTATAACGACACCCCCTGTATATAGCCTCCACATTGACTCTGTACCGACACCCCCTGTATATAGCCTCCACATTGACTCTGTAACGACACCCCCTGTATATAGCCTCCACATTGACTCTGTACCGACACCCCTGTATATAGCCTCCACATTGACTCTGTACCGACACCCCCTGTAAATAGCCTCCACATTGGCTCAGTACCGACACCCCCTGTATATAGCCTCCACATTGACTCTGTACCGACACCCCTGTATATAGCCTCCACATTGACTCTGTACCGACACCCCTGTATATAGCCTCCACATTGACTCTGTACCGACACCCCCTGTATATAGCCTCCACATTGACTCTGTACCGACACCCCCTGTATATAGCCTCCACATTGACTCTGTACCGACACCCCCTGTATATAGCCTCCACATTGACTCTGTACCGACACCCCCTGTATATAGCCTCCACATTGACTCTGTACCGGCACCCCCTGTATATAGCCTCCACATTGACTCTGTACCGACACCCCCTGTATATAGCCTCCACATTGACTCTGTACCGACACCCCCTGTATATAGCCTCCACATTGACTCTGTAACGACACCCCCTGTATATAGCCTCCACATTGACTCTGTACCGACACCCCCTGTATATAGCCTCCACATTGACCCTGTACCGACACCCCCTGTATATAGCCTCCACATTGACTCTATAACGACACCCCCTGTATATAGCCTCCACATTGACTCTGTACCGACACCCCCTGTATATAGCCTCCACATTGACTCTATAACGACACCCCCTGTATATAGCCTCCACATTGACTCTGTACCGACACCCCCTGTATATAGCCTCCACATTGACTCTGTACCGACTCCCCCTGTATATAGCCTCCACATTGACTCTGTACCGACACCCCCTGTAAATAGCCTCCACATTGGCTCAGTACCAACACCCCCTGTATATAGCCTCCACATTGACTCTGTACCGACACCCCTGTATATAGCCTCCACATTGACTCTGTACCGACACCCCCTGTAAATAGCCTCCACATTGGCTCAGTACCGACACCCCCTGTATATAGCCTCCACATTGACTCTGTACCGACACCCCTGTATATAGCCTCCACATTGACTCTGTACCGACACCCCCTGTATATAGCCTCCACATTGACTCTGTACCGACACCCCCTGTATATAGCCTCCACATTGACTCTGTACCGACACCCCCTGTATATAGCCTCCACATTGACTCTGTACCGACACCCCCTGTATATAGCCTCCACATTGACTCTGTACTGACACCCCCTGTATATAGCCTCCACATTGACTCTGTAACGACACCCCCTGTATATAGCCTCCACATTGACTCTGTACCGACACCCCCTGTATATAGCCTCCACATTGACCCTGTACCGACACCCCCTGTATATAGCCTCCACATTGACTCTGTACCGACACCCCTGTATATAGCCTCCACATTGACTCTGTACCGACACCCCCTGTAAATAGCCTCCACATTGGCTCAGTACCGACACCCCCTGTATATAGCCTCCACATTGACTCTGTACCGACACCCCCTGTATATAGCCTCCACATTGACTCTGTACCGACACCCCCTGTATATAGCCTCCACATTGACTCTGTACCGACACCCCCTGTATATAGCCTCCACATTGACTCTGTACCGACACCCCCTGTATATAGCCTCCACATTGACTCTGTACCGACACCCCCCTGTATATAGCCTCCACATTGACTCTGTACTGACACCCCCCTGTATATAGCCTCCACATTGACTCTGTAACGACACCCCCTGTATATAGCCTCCACATTGACTCTGTACCGACACCCCCTGTATATAGCCTCCACATTGACCCTGTACCGACACCCCCTGTATATAGCCTCCACATTGACTCTGTACCGACCACCCCCTGTATATAGCCTCCACATTGACTCTGTACCGACACCCCCCTGTATATAGCCTCCACATTGACTCTGTACCGACACCCCCTGTATATAGCCTCCACATTGACTCTGTACCGACACCCCCTGTAAATATCCTCCACATTGACTCTGTACCGACACCCCCCTGTATATAGCCTCCACATTGACTCTGTACCGACACCCCCCTGTATATAGCCTCCTCATTGACTCTGTACCGACACCCCCCTGTATATAGCCTCCACATTGACTCTGTACCGACACCCCCCTGTATATAGCCTCCACATTGACTCTGTACCGACACCCCCCTGTATATAGCCTCCACATTGACTCTGTACCGACACCCCCCTGTATATAGCCTCCACATTGACTCTGTACCGACACCCCCCTGTATATATTGTTCTTTTGTTCCGCTGCTCTTTAATTACTTGTTACTTTTATCTCCTATTCTTATCCCTATTTTTTTTGTTTTTTGTTGGTTAGGGGCTCGTAAATAAGAATTCCACTGTAATTGCACTGTTGGTTAGGGGCTCGTAAATAAGAATTCCACTGTTGGTTAGGGGCTCGTAAATAAGAATTCCACTGTTGGTTAGGGGCTCGTAAATAAGAATTCCACTGTAATTGCACTGTTGGTTAGGGGCTCGTAAATAAGAATTCCACTGTTGGTTAGGGGCTCGTAAATAAGAATTCCACTGTTGGTTAGGGGCTCGTAAATAAGAATTCCACTGTAATTGCACTGTTGGTTAGGGGCTCGTAAATAAGAATTCCACTGTTGGTTAGGGGCTCGTAAATAAGAATTCCACTGTAATTCCACTGTTGGTTAGGGGCTCGTAAATAAGAATTCCACTGTAATTCCACTGTTGGTTAGGGGCTCGTAAATAAGAATTCCACTGTAATTCCACTGTTGGTTAGGGGTTCGTAAGTAAGAATTCCACTGTAATTCCACTGTTGTTTTCGGCGCATGTGACTAATAACATTTGATTTGATTTGAACTTGCCCTAGTCTATGATCAGTCAACATGGGTCATAGATACTCTAAACACAACTCCTGAACTTGCCCTAGTCTATGATCAGTCAACATGGGTCATAGATACTCTAAACACAACTCCTGAACTTGCCCTAGTCTATGATCAGTCAACATGGGTCATAGATACTCTAAACACAACTCCTGAACTTGCCCTAGTCTATGATCAGTCAACATGGGTCATAGATACTCTAAACACAACTCCTGAACTTGCCCTAGTCTATGATCAGTCAACATGGGTCATAGATACTCTAAACACAACTCCTGAACTTGCCCTAGTCTATGATCAGTCAACATGGGTCATAGATACTCTAAACACAACTCCTGAACTTGCCCTAGTCTATGATCAGTCAACATGGGTCATAGATACTCTAAACACAACTCCTGAACTTGCCCTAGTCTATGATCAGTCAACATGGGTCATAGATACTCTAAACACAACTCCTGAACTTGCCCTAGTCTATGATCAGTCAACATGGGTCATAGATACTCTAAACACAACTCCTGAACTTGCCCTAGTCTATGATCAGTCAACATGGGTCATAGATACTCTAAACACAACTCCTGAACTTGCCCTAGTCTATGATCAGTCAACATGGGTCATAGATACTCTAAACACAACTCCTGAACTTGCTCTAGTCTATGATCAGTCAACATGGGTCATAGATACTCTAAACACAACTCCTGAACTTGCCCTAGTCTATGATCAGTGAATAGTAATATGACCTTTGCATCTGGAAACAACTGGTGAATAATGCTAATGCATGGTAATGCACAATTATCACACACTGCTTAAACATGCATATGCATCATCATTTCGAAAGGTTTAACAAAATACCTGGTCAGCAGGTTAGCCTAGTGGTTAGAGTGTTGGACTAGTAACCGGAAGGTTGCAAGTTCAAATCCCTGAGCTGACAAGGTATATGTCGTTCTATACCTGAACATGCAGTTAACCCAGTCTTCCTCGGCCGTCATTGAAAATTAGAATTTGTTCTTAACTGACTTGCCTAGTAAAATAAAAAATTGCTTATAATATTGTTTGTTATGATTTATTCACAGGCTCTTTTATATTTTTTATATTTTTTACATCTATAGTTGTTTTTGACAGCTGACTTTTACACTTAAAATGGGTGGGGCAAATAGAATTTTAGCTAATCTCAATTTGGACTACCCGGGTTCTGAGTCGCCGTTTCTGCCTGTCTCAAGCTCCGCCTTTTGTTCACTGTGAGCGGTGGAGACGGGAGGCAGGCAGGAGGCATTGGTGTTGTCCTTGCAGTGTGTGTCAGTTCGCCAGAGAGAACACCGTACAGCATAGCTAGTTACATTTAGCAGATCCACAGAATTGATATATGTAGACTGACGCATAGGCTACGTTGAGCAGGCACCGGTTCCTTCCTGAATCAGACAACGGGGACCAACCATGGACCTATTCGAGTTTGACTTCTTTAGGGACTGGGAACTGGAGCAACAGTGGTACGTACAAGTGTTTCTTTTTATGTACATGATGTAGCTATTAACGTCTTTGTCAGAGGTTTTTTTCTGAAGACTAACCTAGCTGCGCTGCCACATCGATGCGCCCTGGCTTTTGGCGTTGGACTCCTGGAATGCTCGCATTCCTTCTCGGAACACATTAAAGTGAGAGATGAGTGTGAGGAATTATTTCAGAGCCCTGCGTGTCTGCGCTTTGCCTCATATGTCAGATTGTGCATTGTAGGACTATGTTGCGCTAGGACGTATTCGGTGCGCACACACTCACATGGACCTATAGTGCCACCTCATGAATGGGGGAAGTTCACAGTTGCTGGTTTTGCTCTCTGTAAATGTCCGTTTGAAATCGGGATCATTCGATGCTTAATTGTATAGTTTACACCCTAAACACGCGTTTCATAGGGGTTTTATTGAGGTCGCCGATGTAGCTACTGTGGTGAATTGCATGACAACTGAATCAATTGCCCTTGTCTGTCTTATTGTTGTTTTAATACCCCAGCTATTATTTGTCAAATGCTCTGCTCTAAAACACAATTTAGACTATTTGTGTAGGCTTATTGTCAGGTTTGATTTGTAATGGATTGTATCGATTCAATGGGACATATCGCTATACATTATAATGGCCTATCACGGTGGTTTATTATGACAGTCTTAAGTTTACGCCGCTCCACATCTGGTCAGCGATGTGCAATATATTCTGTAGGCTACCTATTACAATAATTATATTTTTAACCAAATGATGATAGAATTTCTAATAATTTCAATTTCCTCCCAGTTTTAAGAGAATCCGTGGCATCAAAATGAAAGTATACAAACATTACTAGAGCTAGTAACTTTAGTTTGGAAGCCATTGATTCCCTAAAGATTGGGATGTTCTATTCCCGGTCGGAAGTAGCACCATCACAGAGAGATAGTAGAGGGCAAATAACTGTGATAACACAACCCATGACAGTAGGGAGCAGCCTGCAGGATTTGATCCTTCCATTCTCCCCATGATTGGTAGCCTATCACTCAATTTTGTTTTCATTCTAGTCCATTCAACCCTCTTAGTTTTCCTCTCCCCACTCCCTCACACAATAGTATTTGATGTGTCTCAATAGAAGGATTTCAACCACATAATAATGAAGTCCTGCATTAATTGTTTCATTTGTAAATAATCTTAGATGAATATACTAGGCCTAGCCTAGTGTAGCCGATACAACAACCTACTGTGCATGTCGACTGTTCAATTACCACGCGACTACAGGGTTTACTAATCGTGGTTGGTTCCATTGGTGCTTTATTGATTTTTGAGACACATCTTTGCTTTGGTTGTTTTCTTTTAAATTCTTTCAATTCAAATCATGCCTCTTCATCACGTCCCTTCTACCTCTGAGACTGGAATGGAATGTGTAGCTATACACAAACAACTCATTACAGCTTTCCATCAAAATACATTGTGTTTTTTTGCAATGTCATGTCCCTGGTTGTGTTTCACGAAATTATGAGTGATTGAGCATAATTTCATGCTGCGGTAGTTGGTTTATAATAGTTGGTGGGATTTGAATTGTAAAATGTAATTGTTGGGTGTGCATTAGTTTAATCTGACCACAGTACCACGATCTGGTAAATAATCAGACCACACTGTAGATTTACCAGCAAGAGTTACATACTTCAATAGGGGTTACCTTGGTATCAATGTTGAGCGATTAACTAACATTTCAGTTATTTGACTTTTTTTTAAACAACTATTTGAAATACGTTTTTTTCTGTGAGCTCAATGCGCACAGTGCAGTTTCTCGAGACAAAAATCTGACCCAGTCTGAACTGTGTGATGTAGTAGGGAGTTTTAGTTTCCAACATGCCAATATTCTACATAGTTTAGCGCATACAATGTGGTAATTAACTACAATAACC
This sequence comes from Oncorhynchus keta, assembly GCF_023373465.1. Classification (NCBI taxonomy): domain Eukaryota; kingdom Metazoa; phylum Chordata; class Actinopteri; order Salmoniformes; family Salmonidae; genus Oncorhynchus; species Oncorhynchus keta. The sequence continues at coordinate 24,772,828 of NC_068450.1, forward strand.
ATGTTTCTATCCAGTTTTTATGCGAATTAAGCCATACCATATAAAAAAAGTCACGACAGCTGTGATGGAACAGGACGTTTCGGTACAATTTTATAAATGCTGACAGGTCATTTGTTTGTTTGACATGGTGGGATCTTTTTGTGTCCGTACAATTAATTCTGCGATAAATGGTGGTACAAATGCCTTTAAGCGCAAAAATGGATTTAATAACCGTCATATCGAAGTACATTTGAGTTACGCGATGATATGGTGTGTGGTCCTTCCACTACGAGCATACAGTTTATTAGGTTACAGATCTGGCTGTTCTGTTTTTTTTTTGTGTTTTGCATGTTACTGTTAAAAAAAGAGTTATGATGAGCTTCACAATGTGTCGAACGTGCACGGTGATCTTGATGTTCATTTCCAATAAATATCGAGGGTATTTTTTATGTGACAAATAAAAATATTCTCGTTTTTATCCAATAGTAATCTCATTGTGTAGACTAGCCTACCTGCAGAGCCTACACGCAATCTGCAAACTGTTGGCCAGAGCGCATGTGCGAAGACCAGAGGAGGCACATTTGCTATTTAAGTTAACCGTTTTTGTGACAAAAGTATCCGTAGAGCTGAAACATATTGAATTTTAGATTTTTTTTCGGTACATTTAAGCGAAAAAGTACATTTTGTGTGTACTACGTCATCACGCACGTTTTATCTACAAAAAGTAAATTTGGTGGAAACACAACACTTGTGGGAAATGCACATATTTTCTTTATGCGGATTGTATGGTATTCGCATGAAAATCTGTTACCAATTGGATGGAAACCTAGATAATGACCATAATCCATTGCACATCTACTTGTCCAGTTTGTGTTTATTTTACGCCTGCTGGAAGAGACAGAAGAATGCATGATCGTGAGGGGATATAGGAGCAGCTGTTACTTTGGAAGGTGTTTACCTGAAAATACATTATCTAAATAATTGTTTGTTGGTAGTCAGCAGTCATAAAAGTATATCTTATTTACTTTGAAGAACTACTAAAATTGTGATTTTGTCAGACAGCATAGACAGCAGCTCTATAGAGATGAGATGTTGACTTGGAGTGAAATAATAAAGTCATCAAATAAAACGAATAGTTTATTAAAGTAATGTGAATAAATGATGGTTAATAAGTGTTAAGCAGTAATGGCCAGTCACTACCATCATGGAACTTTTAATAATTGTTTTTTTTTTCAACCCATATAATTTCAGCCGAAATCAGAAAACCGTGATTCTTTATTACTAATCGTACTGACCTCAAAAATCACTAATCACTCAGCACTACTTGGTATGAAATAATCCAGCTTGAAGGACAAGGGTAGCTGAGATATGTTTGTTTACATATATTTTTATTACAGAAAATAAGACATGTCAACGTATCCTCTCACATGATGTAGATGATTCCCATTGATTGATGCCTGCCATTACTGCTTTGGCTTCATCAATAGTTTTCTTTCTCCGCTACACAACTAGAACTTGTGATAGTGATGTAAAATTATGTCCACCTCTTAAGCCAAGGGCAACACGGATATTGATTTCAATTTGATTACTCTCATGCTGGTTTTTGTACAGCAAGTGTTGGGTTTAATCAAGTCAAGGGGAAGGAGAGAGGGGGAGTGAGAGACTAACTGTACAGAGGGAGAGACGGTCTGTACAGAGGAAGAGATTGTCTGTACAGAGGGAGACTGTCTGTACAGAGAGAGAGTGTCTGTACAGAGGGAGAGTGTCTGTACAGAGGGAGAGTGCCTGTACAGAGGGAGAGTGCCTGTACAGAGGGAGAGACTGTCTGTACAGAGGGAGAGACTGTCTGTACAGAGGGAGAGACTGTCTGTACAGAGGGAGAGACTGTCTGTACAGAGGGAGAGTGTCTGTACAGAGGGAGAGTGTCTGTACAGAGGGAGAGTGCCTGTACAGAGGGAGAGACTGTCTGTACAGAGGGAGAGACTGTCTGTACAGAGGGAGAGACTGTCTGTACAGAGGGAGTGACTGTCTGAGAGTACCACTATGCCTTGCCAGCAGCAGTAGAGAATAGGCGGCTGGGTTCTTGGGACGGTGGTGTAGTAGGGCTTTACTCCAATCTGCAAGTCATATATCATGGCCTCATCACCAGTAATAGCAATCATTTGATGATAGTCATGGTTCTCCCTTTCTCTCCATAATGGTTTCTTGTCACTCGAGGAGGAATTAACAGATACACAGGCAATTGACGCTTGTGTGTGGAGATATAAGCCTGGACTACTGTACTGTACATAGTGATGCCTCATTCTGTTGGCATTGTGAGGAGAAATGACAACTCAATAAAGTACCACCTACAAATCATTTGTGCTAAAGCCTGTTTTATGGACATCCACACCTTGGACTGGGTTTAACTTGATCCTTTTAATTAGGCCTAGCTATTTATTGTCACTTTCTCTTTTAATTGTCTTGCTTCCTTATTACTTGACTGATCCTCAGGGATTACCCTGACTTCAGTGTCTCGAGAAATATACATTTTCCCTTTTACTGGTACATCTCAGCAGGGATTGCTGTCCAAATAATTCAGTTTTATTTGTCTTGAAATGCGTAAAGCCTCACAGCGTTGCCGGACGATGAGGAAAGAAAAAGAGAGTCTATTGAGGCAATGTGTGTATTGGATATGTAACGGGATACTGGCAAGGTCCCTGCCTGGTGAACCGGGTTGGAAGGGAAAATAAAATGTTCAGTCTACTTCTACTGATAGTCTCACCAAAGGGGCCAAAACTCTGTAATTCTCTGTAATGTGTTTGGCGGAATAAGCTGCTGTGGCAGCAATAGATAAAACACTTCTGAATCTAACAGTATAAAGACTAATTAAGACAGATCAACGAACCATTGTAATTATTATACAGCTGACTGTAAAGTAATTAAGACCTTTGAGCAAATACCTACATTAGAAGTAGATGTGAGGTGTACAGAGTGGGGACTGTTATGTAGACATAGACATTTAAAAGCATTTCGCTAAACCCGCAATAACTTCTGCTTAACATGTGTATGTGACCAATAAAATTGGATTTGATTTGAGACATAATTGTGTCTTATTCCTGTAATATAGAGCGTCCATAGGACAGTAGTTGTTGTATGAAACAGTGGGCTTTCTGTGGCTGTTTATGTAACCACAGTTATATATATATATATATATAGTGGGGAGAACAAGTATTTGATACATTGCCGATTTTTGCAGGTTTTCCTACTTACAAAGCATGTAGAGGTCTGTAATTTTTTTTTATCATAGGTACACTTCAACTGTGAGAGACGGAATCTAAAACAAAAATCCAGAAAATCACATTGTATGATTTTTAAGTAATTAATTAGCATATTATTGCATGACATAAGTATTTGATCACCTACCAACCAGTAAGAATTCCGGCTCTCACAGACCTGTTAGTTTTTCTTTAAGAAGCACTCCTGTTCTCCACTCATTACCTGTATTAACTGCACCTGTTTGAACTCGTTACCTGTATAAAAGACACCTGTCCACACACTCAATCAAACAGACTCCAACCTCTCCACAATGGTCAAGACCAAAGAGCTGTGTAAGGACATCAGGGATACAATTATAGACCTGCACAAGGCTGGGATGGGCTACAGGACAATAGGCAAGCAGCTTGGTGAGAAGGCAACAACTGTTGGCGCAATTATTAGAAAATGGAAGAAGTTCAAGATGACGGTCAATCACCCTCAGTCTGGGGCTCCATGCAAGATCTCACCTCGTGGGGCATCAATGATATATATATATATATATATACATGCTTTATAAATGTAGAATTGAGGTTTTATATATATATATATATTTTTTTTATAAAGCATGTTTTTAGTTCTGGTCAAGAATTATTGCAAGAATTTTTCACAATTTTCGAAAGCTGTGCCTTGCAGTCCCTTTTCTGCAGGTTATTCACAGGGATGTAGTTTTCTCAAGGTCTCCAGCAGACCCACCACATTCCACCCTGGTGCACAGACCACAGCTGGGGGCCACATATTATAATGTGTGCCTGAGGAGCCTCTCTCAATGCCAATCTCATTTGTGCCCGGCATGAAGAGACAACCATGCCAGGCGGCCTGCTGGCATCTCTCTGTCCGTCCACCTCCTCTCCGCTCTGTCGCCGTGACACAGACTCACAGCAGTTGGCATCCTGGATCCGGGAGGTGCCTGCCAAGACCGCTGCCTCGAGGACTCGCTCTGCCATCTGCCAACGAGCGGCGAGTGCTGTGGAATGATAAAGCAGAGCCTGTCAGTGATCATGTTCTGTGGAGACTAAAGGTGAGAGTGGCACGGCCCTTCTGCCCTCCGGTCCAGTATGCAATTAACAAGTTCATCTGGAGCAGCTCTTCCTGTCAGAGCTGGGAGACCTCACCTCACTAACATCCACCTGGCCTTGGCCAAGAGCTGAACTGAAGCTGGTGGAGCGGAGAGGCCGGGGAGGGGGGCAGTATTTGATGTGTGTCTCAATAGGAGGATTTCTTTTTTTATCCTTGGCTGGGTGTTAATAGCCTGTGGTGGAGAAAGTGTATATTTCTGTGATGGAGAGGAAGTGATTCAAGATTTTATTTGATTTTATTTCACCTTTATTTAACCAGGTAGGCAAGTTGAGAACAAGTTCTCATTTACAATTGCGACCTGGCCAAGATAAAGCAAAGCAGATAAGATAAGGTAACACAGTAAAGGAATAGTCTTTGACTGTCTAGTACAGCCATGTCATAGAGACTAGCCTTTCCTGTGGACACATACTACAGAGCTATGGGATCACAAACCACCCACTCTAAAACATACACTTCTGCATCATAATCAGAAAGCACGTGACTACCTTCACCCACCCTTAACCCTGATGAAGGGACCACTCATACCTCATCACGCCTGTCTGTCACAGTTTATCAGGCCTTTCTCAGCCCTCCAATAGTCACTCACTACAGAGGTGGAGAAGAGAGGAAGAGAGGGCATTCACTAAGACTGGGCTCAGGGGGATAAGACCCTTCCACTGCCAGCTCCTTCGCTAGCGGCTAGCCCAACTCCAGCTAAGCTCCTGGCTGGCACAACCTACAGTTAATAACTCTGCACTAATTACCACAGACCTAATAAGGACAGTAGTGATGGCCAAATTGAGGTAAATGGGGCTTGGCCAAGCAGAAGCTTGACACTGTTCTTATGCCGCCATGTGTAGAAAGAGCAGAGAGGACAGACCGATGTGGAGGAGTCAATACTCTATGCATGCTTGAATAGACAGACTGGTTTTAAATATTCAAAACTATTGACCATATGTACTTGTGGCGAGTCTTCCCTCCTACTAATCTGTTGCAGTGTTGTAATACTTAGTTCAAAGAAAGTAACATGATGATGAACTATGTTCTTCTTTGATGAGGACTATGTAGCGTATTACATCAAGCCCTGCTTAGAGGACGCTCTACAAACTCTGGGAATTGAGTTTCCTTGAATTCTAGTTGAGAGGACTTGAGTGCACATTTGCAAGCCTTCTATGCGCAAGTTTCCCTTTGGGGAGAAGTGCTGCTATATTATGTCCTGGATTTTCTCTGTGTGCATCAGCATTTGATGGACTTTCATGCATTTAGTTATACTTCATTCATTCTGTTGTTGTTGTTAAGCCTTACCACCAAAACAGTTAACATTGTTAACATTTCTGAGAACAGTACGTGTTAGAGAAGTTAAGTCCATTAGAGCAAAGCAGTAAATGAAACTAACAGCTCTGACATTTTCTCTCGTCAGCCTCCAACGTTGTATTAACTTGGGTAGAATAAACCCACTTCTGAGATAGCCATTTAAATGATAATTGAATGAAACAAGCAAGAAATACAGTGAACATCATTTAAACCTATGAGCAGGGTCCTCGACAAGGCTGCCATGTTGCACTGTCACCTGATTGGTCGGGCTCTAGTTTCAGGATCTCTGAGTTAATAGCATACCTTTACTTTCCAACTACGAAGGCCAAGTGCCTCCATTGAAAGCAATGTATGACAAATAAGATGATTCAGTGGAGCCAGGCAAGGAACGGTCAAGATTTGTTCTCTCATGGTAACGTTTGCTTTAGGATGACCTTTAGTGATTGGTCCAGGGTGAGCCAAAGGAAATGGCTAATTCTTTCAATAAAATATATAATATTAATGGTAATGTGGAATAAGTAATAGTATGTGCTTCCTCTGCCAGAGAACAGAGCTTGTTGTGACATTATTTCACTGTTTGTGTTTAGAAGCCGATCTGAATAGTCTTGACATGCCACACAAGTAACGGTCTAACATGTACAATGTAATGACCTTTTATAGAATACATGTTTACTAATACTGTACTTCAACTCCCTCTAGGCTTTGTCATCACAGGCATGCTTTGCCTTAGGGTACAATACAAAAAAAAATTAATATTATTAATCTACAATGAATATTGTTAATCATGAATGAGCTCGTACAGTTTATGATGGAAGACGTCTCACTCCCTGAATGCACGCAACATTGGACTGTGTTGCTTCCTCCCCCTTTCCTCATCCTCACTGTAGAAAAAGGGAGAGGTAACGTTAGCTAGTGGAATATATTTGCTGGCCCTCCTGTCCTCTCTGACAGAGAGCACAAAGGAAGCCTAGTGTCGGGCTGCTTGTGAATCACACCTTGTTTGTTTGGGGAGACAGAGGAGCAGTGAGAAGTGTTGAAGCTCTACATGCCAAACACCTTTGCAAGAGGAGGAGCAGCAACCGTTTACCCAGGTCCCTATAATCAACCTTTATTTATCACAGTCTCAGTCTTAATTAGACTTTTGTGTACCATTTTACCAATGTGTATAATGTGCTTTCTCGTTTTGTTAATGCTACTATTCAGTTATCACTTGTCCCAATGCTATTCATTCTCTGTCAGGTGCGACCTATTCAGAGTTGTAGTGTACGCAGTCTTCTCAGTATTCCCCATGTATTGTTTGCATACAGTTGGAGTCGGTTTTATTACCACAAAAATAAATAGTTTTATTACCACAAAAAGAAATACACCTAAAATAACTTAGAGATCTGCTTTGTTCGAGTCCCTGTGCTGTTAATTGTAGTGAGCAACCAAATGACTAGCATGGAGAGGAACAGGCTGCTATTATCTGAAGAGGGGAATACACTAACCTGGTGATTGGGACATTTTGATGGGAGCCAATCTAGGTTGAGCTTTAGGCCCCTTAACAATCAGTTGAGACTGAGACTCACTTAAAACTAATGCAATGGTACTGTAGAGAATATGAACCATTGGGCTTAATACATAACACAATGCATTTGTACTTTCCTCATTATGTAAAATATGAAATAATTTATTGCACTCAATTGGTATTTTGAAATCGTAATAATAAGTCATTTTCCTATTACAATATCACAATATATTTTGCAATCAGAACATTCTGAAATGCACATTCAATGGATTATCTTGGGAATTGAATTAATTAAATATAATGTTTTCCTCAACATTGGACAATACATTTTATGGATATTACAATGGCATTAAACATATGCTATCAAAGTAGACTTCTAATGCTGTTATTCGTATTAGTCCTCTGTTATTTGTCCATTGTCAGATGAAGCACTTTTCGCTGGATAAAGTCAGTAGCTTTTCAGCTCTTTAAGGAGTTATTTTCCTAATATTACAGTGGAGAGAAGGGGGTCAGGGTAAACTCCATTAAGTCAGGCAGTTTATGTGGTTTAGTAACACCACTCATCACACTACAAATCCAGAAGGAAACACATCTCATGCTGGGAAGCACTATGTTAGTTGTTGCAGTAGAATAACTGTACTGTGGACTTTTCCCATAGCTGTCCTCTGATAAAGTATTGCCCTTGTGTTGAATCACTGTGATAAATTCAGCGGAATAGAGTTATTACCTTCTGAGCCTAACCTTGTTAGGTGTCTATGTTAAGACACATAGCCTAACCTTCTGAGGTTTCTATGTTAAGACACATAGCCTAACCTTCTGAGGTTTCTATGTTAAGACACATAGCCTAACCTTCTGAGGTTTCTATGTTAAGACACATAGCCTAACCTTCTGAGGTTTCTATGTTAAGACACATAGCCTAACCTTCTGAGGTTTCTATTCTTCTTCTTCTTCATTTTTCCTTTTTATTTTTCTTCTCTTTTCTCCCCTCAAGCGATACAGATGCATCCACATTGACTCAGGATGACAGGCAAGCATGTGAAGTGTGTGTAAAGTAGTGGCAGGTAGCCTAGCGGTTAAGCGAGTTGGGCCAGTAACCACCACTGGTTCGAATCCACGACCCGACTAGGTGAAAAATCTGTCTATGTGCCCTTGAACAAGGTACTTAACTGTAATTGCTCCTGTAAGTCGTTCTGGTTAAGAGCGTCTGCTAAATGACAACAATGGAAATGGAAGTGTATGTGGACCTCCCAGACCACTAAAGTCATCATCGAGGCTAATGTTTCAGCCATGCCTTATTGATGGAGACAGATTATATATTACTGTGCGGTCTGTAAGGTGCATATTGTAGTAGGCCTATTGCAGTGGGTGGCACACTCTGCTGTCTGACTGTTAGTTACAGTAAACCAGCTGTGCCTTTCGCAGTGCAGTATGTCTCAACGTAAGGGTGGTGTCAAGGTTGACAAATTAACACTGTGGCATAAATATATTCGCTTTTTTATTTCTGTCCCGCTGCTGTAATTCTGTTCCTCTGGCTCACAGGAATGTTTTCACAGGAAAGAGGCAGACATTAGGAGAGAGCCAGACATTAGTGTCACATTAGGACTGCTTCATTATTTCTCTCTTCCTTAAAGCTCTTGTAAAATTCCCCCAAGCTCTTCACGTTATCTGAACCTATTGGGATTCCTCGCTGCCTTCTCCCTGTGTGGAAAATCCAACCTTTTAATGAAAAAGTGCCCGAGGGATTTCTAGCTAAAAGGCCTGTATGGATGTGGAGACTGAGAGACACCCAGGAAGTGGCGGCTGGGTTGGGAGGTGAGTCAACAAGCAAATGATCCAGATAGTGGTGAGAGGAAAACAACATCAGTTGAGGAGTGATGGCCACTTCACTGGGCCTGGTATTGGTTCCTGTTTTTCCAGTGTCTTTCTTCACAGATCCTATGGCATTGACCCTAAGTGTCAACAACATACCTGTTGCAAATCAATTTGACACTGTTCTGGTCAAGTGGCCTGCTAGTCGACAAGACAAGACGTTGATATTTTGCTATTGATCTCTGCTCAAATTTCTGCCTTCCTCCTAAGCCGGACACACAGCAGAGTTGTGTTCAACCAGTTTTATTGTGATGTGACCAAGATGGATGTGACATTGTCCTCTGTTGCCCACCAGAGTGTGTAAGTGTTAATGAAGCCATTAGCACAGTCTGAGACACTAGAGAGAATATTGAAATTCTCATTATTCTGCAGTATTAAACGGTAATATGCCACCTCCTCTCCCTACTCTCCTCCTCTATCTATCTCTACTTATAATTTCCCTCCATTTTCTTCTCTCTCTTCTCCCATTGCGTGCTTCCTCCCTCTCCTTTTCTTACCGCTTTCTCTCTGTCACTGATCCCCTCTTGCTGTCCCTTTAAAGCTTCATTAATTCATGTTGTATTTAAAGCAGTTAGATACATAAGACTGGTGGTGTTCATAACAATGTATCTTATAATTAACATTCTCACACACTGGCTCCAGAATTCTTTCTGTTTCTTTCTCTCTCTCTTTCTCTCTCTCTCTCTCTTTCTCTCTCTCTCTCTCTTTTTCTCTTTCTCTCTCTCTCTCTCTCTCTCTCTCTCTCTCTCTCTCTCTCTCTCTCTCTCTCTCTCTCTCTCTCTCTCTCTCTCTCTCTCTCTCTCTCTCTCTCTCTCTCTCTCTCTCTCTCTCTCTCTCTCTCTCTCTCTCTTTCTCTTTCTCTTTCTCTCTCTCTCTCTCTCTTTCTCTCTCTCTCTTTTTCTCTCTTTGTGGCCTACAGAAAAATGGGCTATACAATAAATCGTATTAGCTGGTTGATAAGCTGAATCAGGTTAGTTAGAACTGGGGTTGGAGCGAAAATTTACATGAGGTTTGCTCTCCAGGAACAAGGTTGGAGAGCCCTAAAATAGTGACACAGAGAAAAAGCTTTGACTGGGTCAATGAAAAGCAGAGCGGGAAGGAATTCCTGGTTTGGCACCAGGATAAATCTTTACAGGAAATGTCCGTGGCACACAGGAAGCAGCGAGTGTGTCGGGACAATACCCCAGCCTCTCGTGCTCATTGATTGGCTGAGAGCAGGTTTGTGCTCCCATTTAACATTGTTCAGTTTCATTAGGGTCATATTAGACACAGCCGGCTTCTGCTGATCCTTACTAAGAATCCAGCAACGGGCAAATCAATTAGAACCAAGGAATGGCTTCTGCCTCTGTGCCTCTCTGCCTCTGTGCCTCTCTGCCTCTGTGCCTCTCTGCCTCCCCTAACAAATAGACAGGCAACCAGTTAACTGGGGCTGTCAGCAGAGCGGCTCTGGCAATAATGGCATCGTTTCTGGATTATGACTCTCTGGGCACCCTGGTCAAGTGTGGTTTCTTATATTGAATTAACTTCAGTAGGATGACGGTGGGTGTAGTTGAACACATCAATTCCATATTGTTACGGATCCCAGGGCGTGCTAGCAGAAACATTAGATTTGTCTCACGTCATTAGGTGTTCATTGGCTGGCTGAGCTGTAGCGAACCACCAGCATCTTAATTGGTTACAAGCAAGATTCTTTTTTTTATCATACATTTAGGAAAACAAATGATTTCATGATATTTTTGGATGACATTTTTTTATCATATCCATATTAATCCTATCAGAATGATCATATAATATTATTCTCCTTATTCCATGATGTCCCTTCATATCTGCGCTATTGGTTGTATGTGTGTTATTGGGTGGAAGCTGTGATTAGAAGCTTAGGAAAGTGATGTGATTGGCCGGTGTGTGTCACAGATCCCTCTCATCCAGGCTTTTGGGAGTGAGGTTCTTCTAGTCCCCTCTGTGGCGTTGCTCCAGGTCGCATCCTGAATGCTATCTGCCTGCTGCAGGAATGCCAGGGCTGGAGCAGTGGCAGTGGTTGGGTATGCAGCTGAGCAGACAGGAGCGTGGCGGTAGCGTAGGTGGTGGCGCGAGGGCAGATAGCGGTGGCTCTGGTGGCTCTGTGGCTGCAGATAACAGGGGACTGGCAGGCGTGGGCACGGCCATGGCAGCCCGCGGTCACACACCGCTGCATCTCTGGCTGCCAGGAGGGTAACACAGGCGACCTCACTACCCTACACACACACGTGCACACACTTGTGTACGCACACGCACACTTTCTATACATTACAGCAACACACACTTCTGTCTAACACAGCTCCTCGTCTGTCTGTCTCTGTCTGTCTCTCCTCTGTCTATATCTCTTCTGTCTGTTTCTCCTCTGTCTCTCTCTTCTCCATCTCTATCTCCTCTGTCTCACTCTCCTCTGTCTGTCTCTTCTCTGTCTGTCTCTTCTCTGTCTGTCTCTCCTCTGTCTGTCTCTTCTCTGTCTGTCTCTCCTATGTCTGTCTCTCCTGTGTTCTTCTCTCCTCTGTCTGTCTCTCCTATGTCTGTCTCTCCTCTGTCTATATCTCTTCTGTCTGTTTCTCCTCTGTCTCTCTCTTCTCCATCTCTATCAACTCTGTCTCACTCTCCTCTGTCTGTCTCTTCTCTGTCTGTCTCTTCTCTGTCTGTCTCTCCTGTGTTCGTCTCTCCTCTGTCTGTCTCTCCTCTGTCTGTCTCTCCTCTGTCTGTCTCTTCTCCATCTCTATCTCCTCTGTCTGTCTCTCCTCTGTCTGTCTCTTCTCTGTCTGTCTCTCCTATGTCTGTCTCTCCTGTGTTCGTCTCTCCTCTGTCTGTCTCTCCTCTGTCTGTCTCTCCTCTGTCTGTCTCTTCTCTGTCTGTCTCTCCTATGTCTGTCTCTCCTCTGTCTGTCTCTCCTATGTCTGTCTCTCCTGTGTTCTTCTCTCCTCTGTCTGTCTCTCCCCTGTCTGTCTCTCCTCTGTTCTTCTCTCCTCTGTTCTTCTCTCCTCTATTCTTCTCTCCTCTGTCTGTCTCTCCTCTGCCTGTCTCTCCTCTGCCTGTCTCTCCTCTGTCTGTCTCTCCTGTGTTTTTTTCTCCTCTGTCTGTCTCTCCTCTGTCTGTCTCTCCCATGTCTGTCTCTCCTCTGTTCTTCTCTCCTCTGTTCTTATCTCCTCTATTCTCTCTCCTCTGTCTGTCTCTCATATGTCTGTCTCTCCTCTGTCTGTCTCTCCTATGTCTGTCTCTCCTGTGTTCTTCTCTCCTCTGCCTGTCTCTCCTCTGCCTGTCTCTCCTATGTCTGTCTCTCCTATGTCTGTCTCTCCTATGTCTGTCTCTCCTCTGTCTGTCTCTCCTATGTCTGTCTCTCCTATGTCTGTCTCTCCTCTGTCTGTCTCTCCTCTGTCTGTCTCTCCTCTGTCTGTCTCTCCTATGTCTGTCTGCCCTCCAGCCCTACATTGTTGTTGTAAAATGAAGGACTGACTAGTTTGGGTGGCAGTGTAACCTATGACTAGTTTATGAATGGATTCATTATTTTATCAAAAGTAGAATTTTCAGCTATAGTATTCAGAGTATGCTACTTTGAGTTCTCACTGACCTCCATGTTATGAGCCAAAGTAAAGTATTGCTTGCTTCCTAGATGAAAGTCACATAGTTTATTTTCAAATGTTTCAATGTCTTTTCTGTGTCTGCTGTATCCCCGAGGAAGGCCATTTAGCGAACCAATCCACATAGCTCTATTTCCAAAATTTCAATACCTTTTCTGTTCCGAAATAAAGGACTGCAATCTATGCTTTGAAGCTTGTCTGGTTAAAGCAACAACAAGCTGCTGTCAAGTATCTATATTTCCTCGGTATCTACATGCTTATAGGCTTACAGAGGAACATAAAAACCGAGGCAATTCGACCAAAGGTGCCGCTTTGCTAAATGATGCACTGCTTTTCCAACCACTTGGCATCAAGCTATCGGCCGCCGCTGTGCTGGCCTGAAATGGCCAAGGAAACGAAAAGGCAATTTTATTATTTTGATCAAGTTGATTTTATTGGAGAATCAATACGCTCCAACTATGCATGCTTACCCTGGGTATTTGTACAGGATGACATGCAGCGCATAGAAATGTAATTAGCATTGAATGGGGAGCAGGGAGATGGATCCAGTGCTCTCTGACAGACAACAATTGGAAGGTCAGAATCTTGAATGAAGCCACTGACCCCAGTCGAGAGGGGACTTGAGGGAGACAGTGAGCGTAAAAACCCACCATGTCTGACCACTGTGGCTACCGTGACCTTTCTGAGGGGTGGAGGAGCGATCCATGTGTCCAACATGTGCCCTGCACAGATCACTGGCCTCTTTATCTCATGATTGCGTGGCATAGATATGGGTGTCTAATTTGTGTGAGAGACATGCCTACTGTTGACTGTGGTGGGTGGGGATGTGTCTAACAGAGAGAAGCTAACATGGCTCCACCAGACTGGTGTGAAGAGGTCCAAGGCTTGGTTCTTCTTTTTTCTCTCTGCTCAATTTACCGTGGCAACAGATATGAGAGGGGCTGGTTGTTAGTGCTAAATGGCCTGCAAAAAATGATTCACCTTGTGCTGTAGGGGGTGTTTGTGAAGTGCTCGATTACGTTCTCTCTCAGTGAGGGAGTGAGCAGAGAGAGCGGAGGGCTGTGGGGTGAGACTGGAGCTCTTTGTGAGACCAAACACAGAGACAGTGTGTGAGGAGAGAGAGTGGCCGGTCTCTGGACCCTGCTCATCTGAAATGGGAATGAGAGAGAGAGGAGAGGGGACTCTGGTTGCTTGGCACTGCTCTGCTTTGTCTCAGGGTAGATGAAACAGCATTGACACTGCACTACTAAAATAGTACATTTCAGTTAAGGGGTAAACAAATATTTATTTTCATCAGAGAGGTAGATGGATTGAGGGGGGCTTGTTCCTTGTCAGCAGAGAGCTAGATGGATTGAGGGGGGCTTGTTCCTGTCAGCAGAGAGGTAGATGGATTGAGGGGGGGGCTTGTTCCTGTCAGCAGAGAGGCAGATGGATTGAGGGGGGCTTGTTCCTGTCAGCAGAGAGGTAGATGGATTGAGGGGGGCTTGTTCCTGTCAGCAGAGAGGTAGATGGATTGAGGGGGGCTTGTTCCTTGTCAGCAGAGAGCTAGATGGATTGAGGGGGGCTTGTTCATGTCAGCAGAGAGGTAGATGGATTGAGGGGGGTTGTTCATGTCAGCAGAGAGCTAGATGGATTGAGGGGGGCTTGCCCCTGTCACCAGAGAGGTAGATGGATCGAGGGGGGCTTGTTCCTGTCAGCAGAGAGGTAGATGGATTGAGGGGGGCTTGTTCCTGTCAGCAGAGAGGTAGATGGATTGAGGGGGGCTTGTTCCTGTCAGCAGAGAGGTAGATGGACTGAGGGGGGCTTGTTCATGTCAGCAGAGAGGTAGATGGATCGAGGGGGGGGGGCTTGTTCCTGTCAGCAGGGAGCTAGATGGATTGAGGGGGGCTTGTTCATGTCAGCAGAGAGGTAGATGGATTGAGGGGGGGCTTGTTCCTGTCAGCAGAGAGGTAGATGGATTGAGGGGGGGGCTTGTCCCTGTCAGCAGAGAGGCAGATGGATTGAGGGGGGCTTGTTCCTGTCACCAGAGAGGTAGATGGATTGAGGGGGCTTGTTCCTGTCAGCAGAGAGGCAGATGGATTGAGGGGGGCTTGTTCCTGTCAGCAGAGAGGTAGATGAATTGAGGAGGGGGGGGGGCTTGTTCCTGTCAGCAGAGAGGTAGATGGATTGAGGGGGGGGCTTGTCCCTGTCACCAGAAAGGTAGATTGATTGAGGGGGGCTTGGTCCTGTCACCAGAGAGGTAGATGGATTGAGGAGGGGGGGGGGGGTTGTCCCTTTCACTAGAGAGCTTGATGGTTTGAGGGGGGCTTGCCCCTGTCACCAGAGAGGTAGATGGATCGAGGGGGGCTTGTTCCTGTCAGCATAGAGTTAGATGGATTGAGGGGGGCTTGTTCCTGTCAGCAGAGAGCTAGATGGATTGAGGGGAGCTTGTTCCTGTCACCAGAGAGCTAGATGGATTGGGGGGGGCTTGTTCATGTCAGCAGAGAGCTAGATGGATTGAGGGGGGGCTTGTTCCTGTCAGCAGAGAGCTAGATGGATTGAGGGGGGGGGCTTGTTCATGTCAGCAGAGAGCTAGATGGATTGAGGGGGGCTTGTTCCTGTCAGCAGAGAGCTAGATGGATTGAGGGGGTGGGCTTGTTCCTGTCAGCAGAGAGCTAGATGGATTGAGGGGGCTTGTTCCTGTCAGCAGAGAGCTAGATGGATTGAGGGGGGGCTTGTTCCTGTCAGCAGAGAGGTAGATGGATTGAGGGGGGCTTGTTCATGTCAGCAGAGAGGTAGATGGATTGAGGGGGGGCTTGTTCCTGTCAGCAGAGAGGTAGATGGATTGAGGGGGGCTTGTCCCTGTCAGCAGAGAGGCAGATGGATTGAGGGGGGCTTGTTCCTGTCAGCAGAGAGGTAGATGGATTGAGGGGGGGCTTGTTCCTGTCAGCAGAGAGGCAGATGGATTGAGGGTGGCTTGTTCCTGTCAGCAGAGAGGTAGATGAATTGAGGAGGGGGTGGGCTTGTTCCTGTCAGCAGAGAGGTAGATGGATTGAGGGGGGGCTTGTCCCTGTCACCAGAAAGGTAGATGGATTGAGGGGGGCTTGGTCCTGTCACCAGAGAGGTAGATGGATTGAGGAGGGGGGGGTTGTCCCTGTCACTAGAGAGCTTGATGGTTTGAGGGGGCTTGCCCCTGTCACCATATAGGTAGATGGATCGAGGGGGGGCTTGTTCCTGTCAGCATAGAGTTAGATGGATTGAGGGGGCTTGTTCCTGTCAGCAGAGAGCTAGATGGATTGAGGGCTTGTTCCTGTCAGCAGAGAGCTAGATGGATTGAGGGGGGCTTGTTCCTGTCAGCAGAGAGCTAGATGGATTGAGGGGGGGGGCTTGTTCCTGTCAGCAGAGAGGCAGATGGATTTAGGGGGGCTTGTTCATGTCAGCAGAGAGGTAGATGGATTGAGGGGGGCTTGTTCCTGTCAGCAGAGAGGCAGATGGATTTAGGGGGGCTTGTTCATGTCAGCAGAGAGGTAGATGGATTCAGGGGGGGTGGGGCTTGTTCCTGTCAGCAGAGAGGTAGATGGATTGAGGGGGAGGCTTGTTCTTGTCTGCAGAGAGGTAGATGGATTGAGGGGGGCTTGTTCCTGTCAGCAGAGAGGTAGATGGATTGAGGGGGCTTGTTCATGTCAGCAGAGAGGTAGATGGATTGAGGGGGGCTTGTTCCTGTCAGCAGAGAGGTAGATGGATTGAGGGGGGCTTGTTCATGTCAGCAGAGAGGTAGATGGATCGAGGGGGGGACTTGTTCCTGTCAGCAGAGAGCTAGATGGATTGAGGGGGGCTTGTTCCTGTCAGCAGCGAGGTAGATGGATTGAGGGGGGCTTGTTCATGTCAGCAGAGAGGTAGATGGATTGAGGGGGCTTGTTCCTGTCAGCAGAGAGGTAGATGGATTGAGGGGGGGGCTTGTCCCTGTCAGCAGAGAGGCAGATGGATTGAGGGGGGCTTGTTCCTGTCAGCAGAGAGGTAGATGGATTGAGGGGGGCTTGTTCCTGTCAGCAGAGAGGCAGATGGATTGAGGGGGGCTTGTTCCTGTCAGCAGAGAGGTAGATGAATTGAGGAGGGGGGGGGGCTTGTCCCTGTCAGCAGAGAGGTAGATGGATTGAGGGGGCTTGTCCCTGTCACCAGAAACGTAGATGGATTGAGGGGGGCTTGGTCCTGTCACCAGAGAGGTAGATGGATTGAGGAGGGGGGTTGTCCCTGTCACTAGAGAGCTTGATGGTTTGAGGGGCTTGCCCTGTCACCAGAGAGGTAGATGGATCGAGGGGGGGGCTTGTTCCTGTCAGCATAGAGTTAGATGGATTGAGGGGGCTTGTTCCTGTCAGCAGAGAGCTAGATGGATTGAGGGGGCTTGTTCCTGTCAGCAGAGAGCTAGATGGATTGAGGGGGCTTGTTCCTGTCAGCAGAGAGGCAGATGGATTTAGGGGGCTTGTTCTTGTCTGCAGAGAGGTAGATCGATTGAGGGGGGGCTTGTCCCTGTCACCAGAAAGGTAGATGGATTGAGGGGGGGTGGGGCTTGTTCCTGTCAGCAGAGAGGTAGATGGATTGAGGGGGAGGCTTGTTCTTGTCTGCAGAGAGGTAGATGGATTGAGGGGGGGCTTGTCCCTGTCACCAGAAAGGTAGATGGATTGAGGGGCGCTTGTTCCTGTCAGCAGAGAGGTAGATGGATTGAGGGGGGCTTGTTCCTGTCAGCAGAGAGGTAGATGGATTGAGGGGGCTTGTTCCTGTCAGCAGAGAGCTAGATGGATTGAGGGGGGCTTGTTCCTGTCAGCAGAGAGGTAGATGGATTGAGGGGGGCTTGTTCCTGCCAGCAGAGAGGTAGATGGATTGAGGGGGGGGCTTGTTCCTGTCACCAGAGAGGTAGATGGATTAAGGGGGGGGCTTGTTCCTGCCACCAGAGAGGTAGATGGATTGAGGGGGGGCTTGTCCCTGTCACCAGAGAGGTAGATGGCTGTATCTCCCTCCTCATCGTAGTAGTTTCTCTCCTCCTCATCATCTCAGTGTAAGTCTGTGAGTGTGTGGCTGGAGCTGTTAAGAGCAGTGGGGATCTTGTCATTCCGTGGTCCAGACATTTAACACACAGTGAGAGCTTCCATAAGGAAGGCCTTACATGTGAAGAGAGTAAGTGGAGAGGAGAGAGAGCAATGGCTCGCTGTCTTTCTGATGCTGCATATAATCAGGCCCGTCCACTTTTAGTATTCACCATCATTAACTCAACAGTGGCAACATAAATGTGCCAACTGGGGTAAAAAATGTTTTACCCCAAATTGGTAATGATTGCAGAGACACTGTCTGTCAAGCAGTAAGACTTTTTATTTGAATGACCTTTTATAACACAAGTAAATAGTTTTAATTCCCCCCAAATATGTATATATTTTAACATTTCCACACAATTTCATCCATTCAACTTGTCATTAACATTTATCTGTTATTTATTCAAAGTGTTGTTGTTCTTTTATACTCAGAGGTTGAGAAATCTGCCATTGAGCAAATATGACATACCGGTACGACCTAAAATGGCCACAGATTTGGTGAAATAGGTGATATGGATACTGGTGCGATCACACTTTTAGTTCTAACTCTGTATTGCCATGGGATTGTATTGCCATGGGATATCAACTCAGTTCCTATTGCATCTGAAAGATGAGACTCAACTTGGTATAAAGACTGGAAGCTAAGTACACTGAGTTTACAAAACATTAAAAACACCTTCCTAATATTGTGTTGCACCCCCCCCCCTCCCCCTTCTCAAAAAAGCTTAAATTCGTTGGGGCATGGACTCTACAAGGTGTCGAAAGCATTCCACAGGGATGCTGGCCCATGTTGACTCCAATGTTTCCAACAGTTGCACAGTTGTCTGGATGTCCTGGCCCAAATACACAATCCATGTCTTAAAAATCCTTCGTTAACTTGTCTCCTCCAATCAAATGTATTTATAAAGCTGTTTTTATATCAGCAGTTGTCACAAAGTGCTTCTATGGAAACCCAGCCTAAAACCCCAAACAGCAAGCAATACAGTTTCAGAAGCACGGGGGCTAGTAAAAGGCTCTGGGGAGTGGCCAGTCCTCTTCTGGGTGTGCCAGTGGAGATTATAAGAGATGCATGGCCATTGAGGCTAGATCATTCTTCAAGATGTTCATAGATGACCTACACTGATTGAAGTGACATCAATAAGGGATCATAGCTTTCACCTGGATTCAGCTGGTCAGGCTATGTCATGGAAAGAGCCATTCCTAATGTTTTGTACACTCAGTGTATGCATTTAAATGTTTTAGTTATTTTTTTGTTATATTGGATGCTACAACCCCCAGGGGCCAAATCTGGGGCTCCATATCTATTATATTTTCAGGGTACATACATCTACCTCTGTGTCAAATGTGGTGCTTTTCTCACAAAGTGCAGTCAATGTTTGTTTAGCACCACTAATATCCAACAGAGAGATTCTTTTTCATTCCTCCATTTTAACACAGAAATCATGGTAAATGTTGTTGTTTTTGTGGGGAGCTGCTTGCGCTGCTTGACAAAGACCTAAAAGGATCAAAAAATAATTTTAAAATGATGATGTTGTTAACCCCCTGTTGATGCTTTTCGGGTTTTAGGGTTAAGAGTCATGCTGTAGGCAGACAAGGATATGATACGCTTTATAGAGGCTTTATAGAGGCTTCAGATGAGTTTGTTTGCCACTGTCATAACACTGTCATAACCTTAAAGCAAGCCCTTTATGTGCCTGTGGGGTGGAGCAAATCATGCACCGCATTGAGTCTGTCTAATCCACAAACTCAGCAGAGGCCTACTCACCCTCAACGCAGCAGGACTAGATTCAATAAATAAATAACCTTAAATGCCCATTAATGTCTGTAAATAATGTAAAGTACACGCGTACTGAGGAGGGAATATCAAACTCTTTGGATAGAGGTGAAATAAAGGTCCAATTTGTATCACTTTCTTTCTGCTCAGTTTTTCCACATCCGGACAATGAAATCCGGACAATAGATATTATTGCTAGGAAGTATCACAGCAGGACAGAGCACCAAGACTGAAAGCATGTAGAAGAGAATTAATATTCCCGTTTCATCTTGAGAGAGATGAGATGTGGTGAAGTGCATCAGATGGACCTGTGTTTATCTTTTCTCTCCTCTCCTCTCCTGTCCTCTCCTCGCCTCTCCTCTTCACTTCTTCTCTCTTTCTCTTCTCTTCTCTCCTCTCCCCTTCTCTCTTCATCATCTCTTCTTTTCTCTCCTCTTCTCTCCTTCTTTTTCTTCTTTTCCCTTCTCTTCTTTTTTCTCCTCTTCTCTCTTCTCCTCCCTTCCCTGTTATTTACTACTGAATTTAATTAAATGTATTTGGGTAACAGACATATACAACAAAATGTACAATGTGCACCCAGAGGATGGCACTTAAAAGTATTAATTAAAACTTGTTTCCAAGTGTTCCTCTGTGGTAAAAACAATAACACATAAGATTAAAAAGCAAGACAACATCTCAAACATCCATAAATACATTCATTTTTATTGACATCCTAGTAAGTGGCACTATTCACTGAACTTTTCCCTAACGATAGAAACTACCATATTGATACTGTGTATGTTGACTGCTGGGGGCTAGAGGGCTGAGGGCTAGCTAGAGGGCTGAGGGCTAGCGAGAGGGCTGCGGGCAAGCTAGAGGGCTGTGGGCTAGCTAGAGGGCTGAGGGCAAGCTAGAGGGCTGAGGGCTAGCTAGAGGGCTGAGGGCAGCTAGAGGGCTGAGGGCTAGCTAGAGGGCTGAGGGCAAGCTAGAGGGCTGAGGGCAAGCTAGAGGGCTGAGGGCTAGCTAGAGGGCTGAGGGCTAGCAAAAGGGCTGAGGGCAGCTAGAGGGCTGAGGGCAAGCTAGAGGGCTGAGGGCTAGCTAGAGGGCTGAGGGCTAGGTAGAGGGCTGAGGGCAAGCTAGAGGGCTGAGGGCAAGCTAGAGGGCTGAGGGCAAGCTAGAGGGCTGAGGGCTCTCTAGAGGGCTGAGGGCTAGCTAGACTGCTGAGGGCAAGCTAGAGGGCTGAGGGCAGCTAGAGGGCTGAGGGCAAGCTAGAGGGCTGAGGGCTAGCTAGAGGGCTGAGGGCTAGCTAGAGGGCTGAGGGCTAGCTAGAGGGCTGAGTGCAAGCAAGAGGGCTGAGGGCAAGCAAGAGGGCTGAGGGCAAGCTAGAGGGCTGAGTGCAAGCTAGAGGGCTGAGGGCAAGCTAGAGGGCTGAGGGCAAGCTAGACTGCTGAGGGCTAGCTAGAGGGCCGAGGGCTAGCTAGACTGCTGAGGGCTAGCTAGAGGGTCGAGGGCTAGCTAGAGGGCTGAGGGCAGCTAGAGGGCTGAGGGCTAGCTAGAGGGCTGAGGGCTAGCTAGAGGGCTGAGGGCAAGCTAGAGGGCTGAGGGCTAGCTAGAGGGCTGAGGGTTAGCAAGAGGGCTGAGGGCAAGCTAGAGGGCTGAGGGCAAGCTAGAGGGCTGAGGGCAAGCTAGAGGGCTGAGGGCTAGCTAGAGGGCTGAGAGCTAGCTAGAGGGCTGAGGGCAAGCTAGAGGGCTGAGGGCTAGCTAGACTGCTGAGGGCAAGCTAGAGGGCTGAGGGCTAGCTAGAGGGCTGAGGGCTAGCTAGAGGGCCGAGGGCTAGCTAGACTGCTGAGGGCAAGCTAGACTGCTGAGGGCAAGCTAGAGGGCTGAGGGCAAGCTAGAGGGCTGAGGACAAGCTAGAGGGCTGAGGGCTAGCTAGAGGGCTGAGGGCTAGCTAGAGGGCTGAGGGAGGGCAAGCTAGAGGGCTGAGGGAGGGCAAGCTAGAGGGCTGAGGGAGGGCAAGCTAGAGGGCTGAGGGCAGCTAGAGGGCTGAGGGCAGCTAGAGGGCTGAGTGCAAGCTAGAGGGCTGAGTGCAAGCTAGAGGGCTGAGGGCAAGCTAGAGGGCTGAGTGCAAGCTAGAGGGCTGAGGGCAAGCTAGAGGGCTGAGGGCAAGCTAGACTGCTGAGGGCTAGCTAGAGGGCCGAGGGCTAGCTAGACTGCTGAGGGCTAGCTAGAGGGCCGAGGGCTCGCTAGAGGGCTGAGGGCAGCTAGAGGGCTGAGGGCTAGCTAGAGGGCTGAGGGCAGCTAGAGGGCTGAGGGCTAGCTAGACTGCTGAGGGCAAGCTAGAGGGCTGAGGGCTAGCTAGACTGCTGAGGGCAAGCTAGAGGGCTGAGGGCTAGCTAGAGGGCTGAGGTCTAGCAAGAGGGCTGAGGTCTAGCAAGAGGGCTGAGGGCTAGCTGGAGGGCTGAGGGCAAGCTAGAGGCCTGAGGGCTAGCTAGAGGGCTGAGGGCTAGCTAGACTGCTGAGGGCAAGCTAGAGGGCTGAGGGCTAGCTAGACTGCTGAGGGCAAGCTAGACTGCTGAGGGCAAGCTAGAGGGCTGAGGGCTAGCTAGAGGGCTGAGGTCTAGCAAGAGGGCTGAGGGCAAGCTGGAGGGCTGAGGGCTAGCTGGAGGGCTGAGGGCAAGCTAGAGGGCTGAGGGCTAGCTAAAGGGCTGAGGGCTAGCTAGACTGCTGAGGGCAAGCTAGACTGCTGAGGGCAAGCTAGAGGGCTGAGGGCTAGCTAGACTGCTGAGGGCAAGCTAGAGGGCTGAGTGCAAGCTAGAGGGCTGAGTGCAAGCTAGAGGGCTGAGGGCTAGCTAGAGGGCTGAGGGCTAGCTAGAGGGCTGAGGGCTAGCTAGAGGGCCGAGGGCTAGCTAGACTGCCGAGGGCTAGCTAGAGGGCCGAGGGCTAGCTAGACTGCTGAGGGCTAGCTAGAGGGCCGAGGGCTAGCTAGAGGGCTGAGGGCAGCTAGAGGGCTGAGGGCTAGCTAGAGGGCTGAGGACAGCTAGAGGGCTGAGTGCAAGCTAGAGGGCTGAGGGCAAGCTAGAGGGCTGAGGGCAAGCTAGAGGGCCGAGGGCTAGCTAGAGGGCTGAGGGCTAGCAAGAGGGCTGAGGGCAGCTAGAGGGCTGAGGGCAAGCTAGAGGGCTGAGGGCAAGCTAGAGGGCTGAGGGCAAGCTAGAGGGCTGAGGGCTAGGTAGAGGGCTGAGGGCTAGCTAGAGGGCTGAGGGCAAGCTAGAGGGCTGAGGGCTAGCTGGAGGGCTGAGGGCAAGCTAGAGGGCTGAGGGCTAGCTAGACTGCTGAGGGCAAGCTAGAGGGCTGAGGGCTAGCTAGAGGGCTGAGGGCTAGCTAGAGGGCCGAGGGCTAGCTAGACTGCTGAGGGCAAGCTAGACTGCTGAGGGCAAGCTAGAGGGCTGAGGGCAAGCTAGAGGGCTGAGGACAAGCTAGAGGGCTGAGGGCTAGCTAGAGGGCTGAGGGCTAGCTAGAGGGCTGAGGAGGGCAAGCTAGAGGGCTGAGGGAGGGCAAGCTAGAGGGCTGAGGGCAAGCTAGAGGGCTGAGGGCAGCTAGAGGGCTGAGGGCAGCTAGAGGGCTGAGGGCAAGCTAGAGGGCTGAGTGCAATCTAGAGGGCTGAGGGCAAGCTAGAGGGCTGAGGGCAAGCTAGAGGGCTGAGGGCAAGCTAGAGGGCTGAGGGCAAGCTAGACTGCTGAGGGCTAGCTAGAGGGCCGAGGGCTAGCTAGACTGCTGAGGGCTAGCTAGAGGGCCGAGGGCTCGCTAGAGGGCTGAGGGCAGCTAGAGGGCTGAGGGCTAGCTAGAGGGCTGAGGGCAGCTAGAGGGCTGAGGGCTAGCTAGACTGCTGAGGGCAAGCTAGAGGGCTGAGGGCTGGCTAGACTGCTGAGGGCAAGCTAGAGGGCTGAGGGCTAGCTAGAGGGCTGAGGTCTAGCAAGAGGGCTGAGGTCTAGCAAGAGGGCTGAGGGCAAGCTAGAGGGCTGAGGGCTAGCTGGAGGGCTGAGGGCAAGCTAGAGGCCTGAGGGCTAGCTAGAGGGCTGAGGGCTAGCTAGACTGCTGAGGGCAAGCTAGAGGGCTGAGGGCTAGCTAGACTGCTGAGGGCAAGCTAGACTGCTGAGGGCAAGCTAGAGGACTGAGGGCTAGCTAGAGGGCTGAGGTCTAGCAAGAGGGCTGAGGGCAAGCTGGAGGGCTGAGGGCTAGCTGGAGGGCTGAGGGCAAGCTAGAGGGCTGAGGGCTAGCTAGAGGGCTGAGGGCTAGCTAGACTGCTGAGGGCAAGCTAGACTGCTGAGGGCAAGCTAGAGGGCTGAGGGCTAGCTAGACTGCTGAGGGCAAGCTAGAGGGCTGAGGGCAGCTAGAGGGCTGAGTGCAAGCTAGAGGGCTGAGTGCAAGCTAGAGGGCTGAGGGCTAGCTAGAGGGCTGAGGGCTAGCTAGAGGGCTGAGGGCTAGCTAGAGGGCCGAGGGCTAGCTAGACTGCCGAGGGCTAGCTAGAGGGCCGAGGGCTAGTTAGACTGCTGAGGGCTAGCTAGAGGGCCGAGGGCTAGCTAGAGGGCTGAGGGCAGCTAGACTGCTGAGGGCAAGCTAGAGGGCTGAGGGCTAGCTAGAGGGCTGAGGGCTAGCTAGAGGGCCGAGGGCTAGCTAGACTGCTGAGGGCAAGCTAGACTGCTGAGGGCAAGCTAGAGGGCTGAGGGCAAGCTAGAGGGCTGAGGACAAGCTAGAGGGCTGAGGGCTAGCTAGAGGGCTGAGGGCTAGCTAGAGGGCTGAGGGAGGGCAAGCTAGAGGGCTGAGGGAGGGCAAGCTAGAGGGCTGAGGGCAAGCTAGAGGGCTGAGGGCAGCTAGAGGGCTGAGGGCAGCTAGAGGGCTGAGGGCAAGCTAGAGGGCTGAGTGCAATCTAGAGGGCTGAGGGCAAGCTAGAGGGCTGAGTGCAAGCTAGAGGGCTGAGGGCAAGCTAGAGGGCTGAGGGCAAGCTAGACTGCTGAGGGCTAGCTAGAGGGCCGAGGGCTAGCTAGACTGCTGAGGGCTAGCTAGAGGGCCGAGGGCTCGCTAGAGGGCTGAGGGCAGCTAGAGGGCTGAGGGCTAGCTAGAGGGCTGAGGGCAGCTAGAGGGCTGAGGGCTAGCTAGACTGCTGAGGGCAAGCTAGAGGGCTGAGGGCTGGCTAGACTGCTGAGGGCAAGCTAGAGGGCTGAGGGCTAGCTAGAGGGCTGAGGTCTAGCAAGAGGGCTGAGGGCAAGCTAGAGGGCTGAGGGCTAGCTGGAGGGCTGAGGGCAAGCTAGAGGCCTGAGGGCTAGCTAGAGGGCTGAGGGCTAGCTAGACTGCTGAGGGCAAGCTAGAGGGCTGAGGGCTAGCTAGACTGCTGAGGGCAAGCTAGACTGCTGAGGGCAAGCTAGAGGGCTGAGGGCTAGCTAGAGGGCTGAGGTCTAGCAAGAGGGCTGAGGGCAAGCTGGAGGGCTGAGGGCTAGCTGGAGGGCTGAGGGCAAGCTAGAGGGCTGAGGGCTAGCTAGAGGGCTGAGGGCTAGCTAGACTGCTGAGGGCAAGCTAGACTGCTGAGGGCAAGCTAGAGGGCTGAGGGCTAGCTAGACTGCTGAGGGCAAGCTAGAGGGCTGAGGGCAGCTAGAGGGCTGAGTGCAAGCTAGAGGGCTGAGTGCAAGCTAGAGGGCTGAGGGCTAGCTAGAGGGCTGAGGGCTAGCTAGAGGGCTGAGGGCTAGCTAGAGGGCCGAGGGCTAGCTAGACTGCCGAGGGCTAGCTAGAGGGCCGAGGGCTAGCTAGACTGCTGAGGGCTAGCTAGAGGGCCGAGGGCTAGCTAGAGGGCTGAGGGCAGCTAGAGGGCTGAGGGCCAGCTAGAGGGCTGAGGACAGCTAGAGGGCTGAGTGCAAGCTAGAGGGCTGAGGGCAAGCTAGAGGGCTGAGGGGCAAGCTAGAGGGCCGAGGGCTAGCTAGAGGGCTGAGGGCTAGCAAGAGGGCTGAGGGCAGCTAGAGGGCTGAGGGCAAGCTAGAGGGCTGAGGGCAAGCTAGAGGGCTGAGGGCTAGGTAGAGGGCTGAGGGCTAGCTAGAGGGCTGAGGGCAAGCTAGAGGGCTGAGGGCTAGCTGGAGGGCTGAGGGCAAGCTAGAGGGCTGAGGGCAAGCTAGAGGGCTGAGGGCAAGCTAGAGGGCTGAGGGCTAGCTAGAGGGCTGAGGGCAAGCTAGAGGGCTGAGGGCTAGCTAGAGGGCTGAGGGCTAGCTAGAGGGCTGAGGGCTAGCTAGAGAGCCGAAGGCTAGCTAGACTGCTGAGGGCAAGCTAGATTGCCGAGGGCAAGCTAGAGGGCTGAGGGCAAGCTAGAGGGCTGAGGGCTAGCTAGAGGGCTGAGGGCAAGCTAGAGGGCTGAGGGCTAGCTAGAGGGCTGAGGACAGCTAGAGGGCTGAGTGCAAGCTAGAGGGCTGAGGGCTAGCTAGAGGGGCTGAGGGCTAGCTAGAGGGCTGAGGGCTAGCTAGAGGGCTGAGGGCAAGCTAGAGGGCTGAGGGCTAGCTAGAGGGCTGAGTGCAAGCTAGAGGGCTGAGGGCAAGCTAGAGGGCTGAGGGCAAGCTAGAGGGCTGAGGGCAAGCTAGAGGGCTGAGGGCAAGCTAGAGGGCTGAGGGCTAGCTAGAGGGCTGAGGGCTAGCTGGAGGGCTGAGGGCTAGCTATAGGGCTGAGGGCTAGCTAGAGGGCTGAGGGCTATCTAGACTGCTGAGGGCAAGCTAGAGGGCTGAGGGCTAGCTAGAGGGCTGAGGGCTAGCTAGAGGGCTGAGGGCTAGCTAGAGGGCCGAGGGCTAGCTAGACTGCTGAGGGCAAGCTAGACTGCTGAGGGCAAGCTAGAGGGCTGAGGGCAAGCTAGAGGGCTGAGGGCAAGCTAGAGGGCTGAGGGCTAGCTAGAGGGCTGAGGGCAAGCTAAAATAGGCTTATAGTCTTGGAGGATATTGCTCCTGAGGAATCGCATATTTGCTCCTCAGCATGTTGGCTTGAATTATAAAGGGGACCCATAAGCATCCTTAAGCGTGATTATCAGTGCTGCCGTTCAGTTGGGTGATTGAATTTGACAGAGCTGGCCCTGTGAAGCTCACCCCCTCTTGTGTCACCAGGTTTCCTTTCAATGTTTCATCAGTGACTCCTCTTCGAGGGCAGCTTCCTTTTTCTTATTCTGTCCTGCGAGAGAGACAGGATACAACAAGGCTGTTTATCAGTGTTTATATATCATAAATGTATGACCAACACTGCTCTTAATTCACCAGATTATGCCGACCCAACACACAAAATAAAGGGACTGAGATTAAGTCCATGAAGGATATAAACCCACAACCTCTTTTGCTTGGCTTGCCTCCAAGATCCTATCTGCATACCGATACAATTATTATTGATGTGCTGTGTGTGAAACAAGATGAAAACATCAACAACAAAGACCGTAATTCTGAATCATGTCAACGACTCCTCCTCATCAAAGAATCAGCCTCCTCAAACATCTCACTGGTTAATTTGACAAGTTGCCCTCGTTTCAGGTCTTTGTTTCTTTGTGATTGCACTAAAGCTTGTTTGCTTTTTTAGCATGCCAATGTTTCATGTAATGTACAGCACGGAAAAATTATAAAGAGGAGCAGCCAAGGAATCACTACAAATTGGTGCTTTTGGGGTAGTGTCATTCAAAGGCCAGTCCTACTCGCCAGGAACTTATGGAAACAGGGGTTCCATTTCAAAAGAGTCTACAGGGAAGGAGGGGTGGCTGGGAATGCCTACTGAGTAGGGGAGGAGGGGTGGCTGGGAATGCCTACTGAGTAGGGAAGGAGGGGTGGGTGGGAATGCCAACTGAGTAGGGAAGGAGGGGTGGCTGGGAATGCCTACTGAGTAGGGAAGGAGGGTGGCTGGGAATGCCTACTGAGTAGGGGAGGAGGGGTGGCTGGGAATGCCTACTGAGTAGGGAAGGAGGGGTGGGTGGGAATGCCAACTGAGTAGGGAAGGAGGGGTGGGTGGGAATGCCAACTGAGTAGGGAAGGAGGGGTGGCTGGGAATGCCTACTGAGTAGGGGAGGAGGTGTGGCTGGGAATGCCTACTGAGTAGGGAAGGAGGGGTGGCTGGGAATGCCAACTGAGTAGGGGAGGAGGGGTGGCTGGGAATGCCTACTGAGTAGGGGAGGAGGGGTGGCTGGGAATGCCTACTGAGTAGGGAAGGAGGGGTGGCTGGGAATGCCTACTGAGTAGGGGAGGAGGGGTGGCTGGGAATGCCTCCTGAGTAGGGGAGGAGGGGTGGCTGGGAATGCCTACTGAGTAGGGGAGGAGGGGTGGCTGGGAATGCCTACTGAGTAGGGGAGGAGGGGGTGGCTGGGAATGCCAACTGAGTAGGGAAGGAGGGGGTGGCTGGGAATGCCTACTGAGTAGTGAAGCAGGGGTGGCTGGGAATGCCTACTGAGTAGGGGAGGAGGGGTGGCTGGGAATGCCTACTGAGTAGGGAAGGAGGGGGTGGCTGGGAATGCCTACTGAGTAGTGAAGCAGGGGGTGGCTGGGAATGCCAACTAAGTAGGGAAGGAGGGGGTAGCTGGGTGTTCATCACAGAGCTCAGTTTAACTATTATCTAGCACTACTGGCACAAAACATTTATAAAATCCTCATTCGTCCTACAGTCTTTTTATGTCGTCACTGTCTGAGTTTCACTACAGTTTCTACTTTAAGGTGATTTAGTTAATTAGTTACGTCAAACAATGTTTAGTATAATAATCATCATTAACTTAACCACTACTTTAATTGTTTCATTTCCATTTGTAACCAGGAGGGAAGTGTTCAACTCTACCATTTTTATCTAGGAGGGGAGTGGTCAACTCTACCATTTTTATCTAGGAGGGGAGTGGTCAACTCTACCATTTTTATCTAGGAGGGGAGTGGTCAACTCTACCATTTTTATCTAGGAGGGGAGTGGTCCACTCTACCATTTTTATCTAGGAGGGGAGTGGTCAACTCTACCATTTTTATAGGAGGGGAGTGGTCAACTCTACCATTTTTATCTAGGAGGGGAGTGGTCAACTCTACCATTTTTATCTAGGAGGGGAGTGGTCAACTCTACCATTTTTATAGGAGGGGAGTGGTCAACTCTACCATTTTTATCTAGGAGGGTAGTGGTCAACTCTACCATTTTTATCTAGGAGGGGAGTGGTCAACTATACCATTTTTATCTAGGAGGTGAGTGGTCAACTCTACCATTTTTATCTAGGAGGGGAGTGGTCAACTCTACCATTTTTATCTAGGAGGGGAGTGGTCAACTCTACCATTTTTATCTAGGAGGGGAGTGGTCAACTCTACCATTTTTATCTAGGAGGGGAGTGGTCAACTCTACCATTTCTATCTAGGAGGGGAGTGGTCAACTCTACCATTTGTATCCTGGGTGGGGGGTTATAACGGCTTTCTTCCTGGGAAGGAGAGGCGGACCAAAACGCAGCGTGGTTAGAGTTCATGTTCATTTAATAAGGTAACTCAAACATGAACAGGATACAAAACAATAAACGTGAAAACCGAAACAGTCCTAACTGGTGCATAAAATACAAAGACAGGAAACAACCACCCACAAATCCCAACACAAAACAGGCTACCTAAATATGGTTCTCAATCAGAGACAATGACTAACACCTGCCTCTGATTGAGAACCACATCAGGCCAAACATAGAAATAGACAAACCAGACACACAACAGAATGCCCACCCAGCTCACGTTCTGACTAACACTAAAACAAGAAAAACACACAAGAAATACGGTCAGAACTTGACAGTGGTGTTTAACTCTGTGGAATTGTTGAATTGTGCTGCAGCTGCTGTAATCTCCACCCTGCCTTTGTTCTACCTCCAGGGATGAGCCTCTCTTCTCCCTTATTGCTAGAGCAGAGCAGAGGCAGGTCAGGACTAGAGTCTCAGCTCAGCGCAGGGCTCTTGATATTTGTCTTCTGTGTCTGTGCCACACCACATGATCTTAGTGAGGTAGATGCTGTACTGCCAGTGACCCGGGTCTAATTCTGCTCCTGGTAAATATGCAGCTGCTCAATACAATGTTAAGACTGTTGGCCTACTCACTATAAATAGTGTGAGTGAGTGAGTGAGTGAGTGAGTGAGTGAGTGAGTGAGTGAGTGAGTGAGTGAGAGAGAGAGTGAGTGAGACAAACTCACTCACTCACGGCTCTTGTTATTTGGTCCCTGTCCAAGTCTTTTAATGGGCACAAAGACAGAGTCACCTTGATGAC
The DNA here is from genome assembly GCF_023373465.1 of Oncorhynchus keta. Classification (NCBI taxonomy): domain Eukaryota; kingdom Metazoa; phylum Chordata; class Actinopteri; order Salmoniformes; family Salmonidae; genus Oncorhynchus; species Oncorhynchus keta. The sequence goes on from NC_068450.1 coordinate 24,802,528, forward strand.
TCAGCCAGCTCTGCGTTAATGTCTCTCTGATGGGTCTGAAAAAAAAAACACTCAGCAGCTGGGGTCCAGAGGCTGTAGAGTGCAGGAATTAGCCATCATCACAGAAGGTGACGCGTTTCAAAACCACGGGCTGACAGATTCACAGGTGATGAGGTACAGATTCTCTACACACCATCCTTTGTCCTCTAGATACACAACTCCAGTGTAACAAAGAGACGCCACACTGAGAGCTGGAGCTCCTCATCCACCACGCTGATTATGGTGAAATCTCTATTTAACTTCTCATGTCCTATCTTTGACAGCAAACTCTTTGATGTTGATGTTATTCTCTGGATACATTTGGAATAAAGCAGGTCACTTCACTACGTTGGGCAAATAATATAATTTTATTTTGTGGTTTAATGATAGTGGTTTAATGATAGTGGTTTAATGGTAGTGGATAGCGGTTTAATGATAGTGGTTTAATGATAGTGGTTTAATGGTAGTGGATAGTGGTTTAATGATAGTGGTTTAATGGTAGTGGTTTAATGATAGTGGTTTAATGGTAGTGATTTAATGGTAGTGGATAGTGGTTTAATGATAGTGGTTTAATGATAGTGGTTTAATGGTAGTGGATAGCGGTTTAATGATAGTGGTTTAATGATAGTGGTTTAATGGTAGTGATTTAATGGTAGTGGATAGCGGTTTAATGATAGTGGTTTAATGATAGTGGTTTAATGGTAGTGGATAGTGGTTTAATGATAGTGGTTTAATGGTAGTGGTTTAATGATAGTGGTTTAATGGTAGTGATTTAATGGTAGTGGATAGTGGTTTAATGATAGTGGTTTAATGATAGTGGTTTAATGGTAGTGGATAGCGGTTTAATGATAGTGGTTTAATGATAGTGGTTTAATGGTAGTGATTTAATGGTAGTGGATAGCGGTTTAATGATAGTGGTTTAATGATAGTGGTTTAATGATAGTGATTTAATGATAGTGGTTTAATGGTAGTGATTTAATGGTAGTGGATAGTGGTTTAATGATAGTGGTTTAATGGTAGTGGATAGCGGTTTAATGATAGTGGTTTAATGATAGTGGTTTAATGGTAGTGATTTAATGGTAGTGGATAGCGGTTTAATGATAGTGGTTTAATGATAGCGGTTTAATGATAGTGGTTTAATGATAGTGGTTTAATGGTAGTGATTTAATGGTAGTGGATAGCGGTTTAATGATAGTGGTTTAATGATAGTGGTTTAATGATAGCGGTTTAATGATAGCGGTTTAATGATAGTGGTTTAATGATAGTGGTTTAATGGTAGTGGTTTAATGATAGTGGTTTAATGATAGTGGATAGCGGTTTAATGATAGTGGTTTAATGATAGTGGTTTAACGGTAGTGGTTTAATGATAGTGGATAGCGGTTTAATGATAGTGGTTTAATGATAGTGGTTTAATGATAGTGGATAGCGGTTTAATGATAGTGGTTTAATGATAGTGGTTTAATGGTAGTGGATAGCGGTTTAATGATAGTGGTTTAATGGTAGTGGTTTAATGATAGTGGATAGCGGTTTAATGATAGTGGTTTAATGGTAGTGGTTTAATGATAGTGGATAGCGGTTTAATGATAGTGGTTTAATGATAGTGGTTTAATGATAGTGGATAGCGGTTTAATGATAGTGGTTTAATGATAGTGGTTTAATGATAGTGGATAGCGGTTTAATGATATTGGTTTAATGGTAGTGATTTAATGGTAGTGGATAGCGGTTTAATGATAGTGGTTTAATGATAGTGGTTTAATGATAGTGGTTTAATGGTAGTGGTTTAATGATAGTGGATAGCGGTTTAATGAAAGTGTTTTAATGTTGGTGGTTTAATGATTGTGGTTTAATGATACTGGCTAGTGGTTTAATGATAGTGGTTTAATGTTGGTGGTTTAATGATTGTGGTTTAATGATACTGGCTAGTGGTTTAATGATAGACTTGATTCTGATTATGATCAAAGGAGAAAAAAAATTGTCTCTTGAAAAGTGGTTTGGTGGATAGGTGGTTTGGTGATCAAGTGAAAAGGTTTTGATCAGGAGAATCTCTCTAAGGTTTTGTCATATAGGAGGATTTCCTCTTCAAAACTATGAGGGATTTTGATGACTCAGAGCCAATAGGGATTTTTATTCTGGAATCATAGAATGTTTTAGTTTTTTCACAATTAGCCTGTTTCTTTTATGGGCAATTATTGATTAAGCATTTCTGATGGGAAAGTCAAGAATAAACAGCTTGTTTTATTTTAATCTCAAATTCTTTTCACATTTCCAGAATAATCTGACTTGTATTTTAATTTTCTTGGATTATTTATTCTGCTGTTATTACCAGGGGATTGTTTATTCTGCTGTTATTACCAGGGGATTGTTTATTCTGCTGTTATTACCAGGGGATTGTTTATTCTGCTGTTATTACCAGGGGATTGTTTATTCTGCTGTTATTACCAGGGGATTGTTTATTCTGCTGTTATTACCAGGGGATTGTTTATTCTGCTGTTATTACCAGGGGATTGTTTATTCTGCTGTTATTACCAGGGGATTGTTTATTCTGCTGTTATTACCAGGGGATTGTTCCCTAGTGATAAAAGACTATCTAGCCTGTGTTTAGTAATCTCTGGTAATACAGTAATACAATGCGTTTGGAAAGTGTCCAGATTTTGTTATGTTACAGCCTTACTCATCAATCTACACACAGTACCCCACTGGTTTTTACAACGAACATTTACATAAGTATTCAGACATTTTACTCAGTACTTTGTTGAAGGAACTTTGCCACTGATTACAGCCTCGAGGCGTCTTGGCTATGACGCTACAAACTTGGCACACCTGTATTTGGGGAGTTCCTCCCATTATTCTCTGCAGATCCTCTCAAGCTCTGTCAGGTTGGATGGGGAGCTTAGCTGCACAGCTATTTTCAGGTCTCTCCAGATATGTTCAATTAGGTTCAAGTCCGTGCTCTGGCTGGTCCACTCAAGTACATTCAGGGACTTGTCCTGAACCCACTTCTGCGTTGTCTTGGCTGTGTGCTTTGGGTCGTTGTCCTGTTGGAATGTGAACCTTCGTCCCAGTCTAAGTTATGGAGAGTAGGTTCTGGAGCAGGTTTTCTTCAAGGATCTTTGTGTAATTTGCTCCGTTCATCTTTCCCTCTATCCATTCAGGCCAAATAGTTCGATCTTGGTTTCATCAGACTAGACAATCTTGTTTTTCATGGTCCGAGAGTCCTTTAGGTGCCTTTTGACAAACTCCAAGCGGGTTGTCATGTGCCTTTTAATGAGGAGTGGCTTCCGTCTGGCCACTCTACCATAAAGGCCTGATTGGTGGAGTGCTGCAGAAATGGTTGTCCTCCTAGAAGGTTCACTCATCTCCACAGAGGAACTCTGGAGCTCTGTCAGAGTGACCATCGGTGTCTTGGTCATCTCCCTGACCAAGGCACTTCTCCATGGATTGCTCAGTTTGTCCGGGTGCCAGCTCTAGGAAACTTCCGTGTAAGAATAACGGAGGCCACGATTTTCTTGGGGACCTTTAATGCTGCATACATTTTTTGATACCCTACCCCAGATCTGTGCCTCGACACAATCCTGTCTCTGAGCTCTACAGACAATTCCTTTGACCTCATGGCTTGGTTTTTGCTCTGAAATGCACTGTCAACTTTGAGACAGTAGAGACAGGTGTGTGCCTTTCCAAATCATGTAGAATCAATGTAATTTACCACAGGTGCACTCCAATCAAGTTGTAGAAACATCTCAAGGATGATCAATGGAAACAGGATGCACCTGAGCTCAATTTCGAGTCTCATAGCAAAGGGTCTGAATACTGATGCAAATAAGGTATTTCAGATTGTTTTGTAAAATAAATTTGCTAACATTTCAAAACATCTGTTGGCTTTGTCGTTATGGGGTTTTGTGTGTAGATTGATGAAGGAAAAATGGAAATTAATCAATTTTAGAACATATGAGGTTGAGAGGAGTGGAGCGGAGTTAATTCACACCACACTGATATCTTCAAACATTTCCCCTTTAGACTGGAATTAAAGGTTGTAGACCAGCCATTTCACATTTGGACTGGGATTAAAGGCTGTAGACCAGTCATTTCCCCTTTAGATTGGAATTAAATGCTGTGGACCAGCCATTTCGCCTTTAGACTGGTATTACAGACTGTAGACCAGCCATTTCCCCTTTAGACTGGGATTAAAGGCTGTAGACCAGCCATTTCCCCTTTAGACTGGGATTAAAGGTTGTATACCAGCCATTTCACATTTGGACTGGGATTAAAGGCTGTAGACCAGTCATTTCCCCTTTAGATTGGAATTAAAGGCTGTAGACCAGCCATTTCCCCTTTACACTGGGATTAAAGTTTGTATACCAGCCATTTCACATTTGGACTGGGATTAAAGGCTGTAGACCAGTCATTTCCCCTTTAGATTGGAATTAAAGGCTGTAGACCAGCCATTTTGCCTTTAGACTGGGATTATATGCTGTAGACCAGCCATTTCCCCTTTAGACTGCGATTAAAGTTTGTTGACCAGCCATTTCCCCTTTAGACTGGGATTAAAGACTGTACACCAGCCATTTTCCCATTCGACTTGGATTTAAGGCTGTAGACCATCCATGCAATGACATGCCGTCTCCTCACTTCTCTCCAGCCCTGCACTGTTTTGATATCTCTGGGATTTTTTGGGGAGTATTGTTTTCCCATTGCTGATTGGTTGTGTGTTTGGCTTGGTCTCTGGGAAGAGTGATGAAAGCTCATCTGCATTCTGGTCAAGGCATGAAGGCCTTAACCCTTGCCTTACTGGGAGCAGGGTAATTGGCCCCGGCTTTGTGTGTGCGAGTGTGCAAGGCTTTGGAAGCTGCAGCTCCAGCGTGTGTGTGTGTGTGTGTGTGTCCTTGGCGGCCTCTCCTCCTCATCACGCTGTCTGGTCCAGGAGTGGGTTACCATGGAAACCGGGGAAGAGTTAATGCAGTCCGGGCTCCAAAATGGTATTACAGTATCTTTTTTTTTTTTTCATGGTGAGTCAAGCGGTTAGAAAACCTGCTTATGCTCATATGCTAATTGAAATAACCATCTTCCAAAATGTGTGGAGCTGTTTTCACATTGTCGGGGGGGGATTATTGAAGTTGTAAAACTGAGGTCGCCATAGTAGATTTGGTTTCATAGGCCAGCAGATTTGTTTTTATATATTTTTGTATTCACATTTGATATGTGTTGACCACAGATAATCACATCCCATTTTGGGATGAAAACCAGTGATCCCATTATGAAAATGGTTATCTGATCCATGGTTTTTGCATGTTATCCTTCATGTTCAGTGTTTGTAATAACATTTGTGAAAAAATGTAACAACGGATTGTTGAAGATCTGCCTGTTTTGATATCTGTCCAACACGTGTTTGCTTTGGTGCTACAACTTGGTTTATTATTGTATGTTCCTCACCAGTTATTAGACAGGGCTAAATTCAGGACCCCTTAGTGCTCTAGATGTTCCATTAATCCTTGTATTAACCCCTGTGTAATCCTGGTAGTCATGTGGTCAGAGGGAGGCTGGATTAGTGTGGAAATAAATACTAAAGAGGGCAGGAAGTTATCAGTCTGTAATGACTTATTTAAACAGTAGGCTACTTAAACAGGCAATGTTCTGATGCATTGACATACATGCAAATGGCCTAATTACATTAGTAATACATTAGGTTTAATGACACCTGCCATATATTTAGCATACCTTTTGATCAGGGCATTTATTGTGGATTTTACAGATACATTACAGACACAGAGTGAAATACATGGATTATGCCTCACAGATATTAGCAAATATAATATAATTTGATATGGCTCTCCTCCTCTCCTCCTCTCCCAGCTCGGTAGAGAGAGAATGAGGGGGGTTAAAATTGTGTTGATCCTGTAGGCCGTGGTGGTGAACCCTTTCCTCCCAGAGGTAATTGTTGATTCATTTGTGAGTGCTTGCTTTTCGTGCTGTCCTGTAGAGGGGAGTGACGCAGGCATGCACGTCCACCCAGACCCCTGCCCCGGCTCACAGGCCCCAGCTGCTTTGTGTGAGATTTATCTGGGCCTGTGCAGAGGAAGGTGGAGGGGCTCGCCCATCATCCTAATCTCCTTTTTGTCCTCTTACTCCCCCTTGATAAAGTAGCTGTCTGTTGTTATTCTTTGTTTTCAGGGATCAGCGACTGTGTGTGTGTGTGTGTGTGTGTGTGTGTGTGTGTGTGTGTGTGTGTGTGTGTGTGTGTGTGTGTGTGTGTGTGTGTGTGTGTGTGTGTGTGTGTGTGTGTGTGTGTGTGTGTGTGTGTGTCAGCACAGTTCGTGTCCACCCAGTTGTGATGCACACTACAACGTCATGAACACTTTAGTTTGAGGCACTTTGCCTGTCTTCCGGATGTAGTGTGTGTAAGATGTAGTGTGTGTGTTGGTGCATGAGATTGTCATTTTAGCAGAAGATATGAAACCTACAACACCCAATTCTGGGCAGCCTTGTTCATTGGAGAAATCCTATATGTTGGGAGTTGATAATCCCTCCCTTGACTGGAATTCCTTCAGCCTTAAGAGAAACATAGGCTTATAATACTATAGGTTACTGTTCCTACTGTATTCAATTAAGAGATGTTTGTAAATCTTCAACATTTTCGTCATGTGTTTATTCTTATACATTACCATTCATATTCTAGGTTGGAATTTTAAAGATAACACATTATACATGAATGATGATCCAGAGTAATAAATAAGTCAATTTAGTAAGTAGCCTAATTATTTTGATGGTTATTCTTTATAGATAAAGTATATCAACCACATCTTCATTACTGGCGTTGTTTTATATAAATGCATTCAGATTACAAAGAATATAACATTTCCTTTTCCCAATAAAGCTCTTCTATGACAATAATTATCAGGAGGAGTTCCTGGCTCTATATACTGTAGCTGCATACTGGTTAGAGGGTACACAGCCAGTCAGATTCCATGTTCAGCATTAGTAACCCAGTGAATGATGTACGGTGTTAAAGTGCAATAAAGCCCCTCCTCCCCTGTGAGTGATCTGCTGTTTATAAACTCACAGGCTTGGCGTGTGTTGTGTTTGGTGCTCCGGGGCCTGCTTCCCTCTCCCAGTAGGTGACAAATCCAATGTTCCTCCACAGAGTGTTTGTTTGCTTGGCTTCGACGTGGGCCTCCACCGGGCCTCAGACATGGGCCCCCATTAGGCCTCAGACGTGAGCCCCCACCGGGCCTCAGACGTATGCCCCCATCGGGCCTCAGAAGTGGGCCCCCACCAGGCCTCAGATGTTGGCTCCCACTGGGCCTCAGACGTGCACCCCCACCGGGCCTCAGAATCCCACCAGTGACACACTCTTTCCTCCCCAGCAGCTCCCCTTACTTACCCCATGTGGTGGCCATTAACCCAACCCCCCCTTTTCCCTCCAACGTCTTCTCCTGTTTCCGACATCTCTCTCCTCACAGTGTGTGGTGCCAGGCCAGCCAGCTGAGTGTTATTAGTACCTCTCAATGGCCCGGCCCAACAAACGGAGAGCCACACTTAATAAGGTCATGAAAGAGAGAGGAAAACTAAAGGGAAAGAAATGTGTTGGCTGCCAACAAGGCATGTGTTAATATTGCCAATAAACAATACAGTCAAGCCTTCACTGAGAATAAATAATTGCTGATCTGTGTTTTTATTTGAGAAGGCTTTCTAGGTTAATAAATTGAATAACATTCAAAACTAGCTATGGAAAATAAGAGGGCTGCAATAGAGAAAGATTGTGCTCTCTCTCGCTCTCTCTTCCTACAGTCATTTTTATTTCATGATGAAGGGATGGTAGGATGGACCTGTTGGAGCAATTATCATAAAATGGTGGTACAGGTTGTTAGCCTTCAACTCTCAGCAGTGAAAGTATTAGCTAACTGTGTGGTCAGGTCAAAGGGCTCAATAACATCAAGTCAAGAGCTTTACAATATGGCCGTCTAAAAATAAAAAACAGGCTGGCCCTAACAACGCCATGGGATTTAGGGCTAAGTTCTACAGTATTTCCATACCTTGTTACAGCTTCCTCCTTACCTTGTTTAACAGACAGCTGCTACAGCTTCCTCCTTATCTTGTTTAACAGACAGCTGCAACAGCTTCCTCCTTATCTTGTTTAACAGACAGCTGCAATAGCTTCCTCCTTACCTTGTTTAACAGACAGCTGCTACAGCTTCCTCCTTATCTTGTTTAACAGACAGCTGCTACAGCTTCCTCCTTACCTTGTTTAAAAGACAGCTGCTACAGCTTCCTCCTTATCTTGTTTAACAGACAGCTGCTACAGCTTCCTCCTTACCTTGTTTAACAGACAGCTGCTACAGCTTCCTCCTTACCTTGTTTAACAGACAGCTGCTGCAGCTTCCTCCTTACCTTGTTTAACAGACAGCTGCTACAGCTTCCTCCTTACCTTGTTTAACAGACATCTGCTACAGCTTCCTCCTTACCTTGTTTAACAGACATCTGCTACAGCTTCCTCCTTACCTTGTTTAACAGACAGCTGCTACAGCTTCCTTACCTTTCCGAGGCGTTACCTCATGAAGTGCTGACATGACAGTTTACAGCACCCTCATTCAGCATGCTCCAATTTATTTAGTGACACGTGAACATTGCAATTATTTAGAATGAATTGTCTTATGGAAACAAATGGCCAATAATACATTTACAGGGTGCTGTTTTACCATCACCCTATCCTGAGACATAGCCCACAAGGAGGAGATACACTAGACAGATAATATATTTTAGTTCACCAATAAGGCACAAGAGGCAGTGCTATATCATGAAGACAGTCACAGGTCAATGGCATTGTTCTTCCCAACGTGATAGTGGAGGGCCAGTCAACCCATTTACCTGTGACTGTATTCATAATATAGCTGTCACGTTCCTTGTACGGAGGAGAATTAGAATACATACTTTTTAATAAAGACGAAGAACACTAACCAAACTATACAAAACAACAAACCGACCGTGAAGCTATAATAATACTAGTGCAGACACAGGCAACTAGACATAGACAATAACCTACAAAATACCCACAGAGGATGGCTGCCTAAATATGGTTCCCAATCAGAGACAACGATAAACACCTGCCTCTAATTGAGAACCAATCTAGGCAACCATAGACATATATAAACACCTAGATGATAAACAACCCCATAAACCTCCAAAACCCCTAGACAGTACAAAAACACATATCACCCATGTCACACACTGACCTAACCAAAACAATAAAGAAAACAAAGAATACTCAGGTCAGGGCGTGACAATAGCCTTATTGCTTTTATAAACCGTTACCAACATATTACAATAACAATGCATTGCATTTTTTCATTAACTTTATTTTGATAAGTAAATTAATACAATTACATTTTTCCACCAGAAGAGATAGTCGTTACAAATATCGGGTTGTTAGTTATTTTGGTCATTTTGCTATGGACTCAACCCAGTCATTAATTATTTTTGCATAGTTGCTATGCAAAAGGACTGGTCATTAATTCTAAACAAAATGGTTGTTATGCGTGCTGGATAATGTTCTTGTCACTTGCTAGCTAGCCAACTAGCTAGCCAACTAGCTAGCTCAGCTAACTCAGTCACGCCAAACATTGAACCTTGTATGACTGTACACTAGCTGCATTTTCGTTTGTTTGAGCTTTTTTTGCTATTGGCATTTACCTGCATATATCCATGATAATGACGTTGATGCGTGATTTCAACTGGCTCAGAAAAAGTTGTCTCGTCTGAGCACCGTTCACACCATGTATGGTACTACAGAGATAGAAATTCTAAAAGTGAAACGTTGTTTTCCGAGGTCAGACAGGCAGACAGCGAGACTTATGTTAACCCCCACCGTACCAAACTAAATGCTAGGCTGGAAGCAAGAGGAAAAAAATTTGCGAGTTGATACAATTTAAGAGATTTTTTGGACAGCAACATTAACATAATATTCTTATGGAGGGAGGTGCAGTGATAATTCCATTGGAACTGTTAGCATGCATAGAGTGCCTGTGACAACCAATACAGCTGCTTGTCCAATCAGCATCCAAGATCCAAACAACCCATTTTATAATGTAGGATAGTGCCTATGGAACTGTAGAACTAATATTTACTATTGGCATTTCCTTGGATACTTCCATGATAATGACATTGCTGTGTGATGTTTGGATGTCTTTGGGATGGACTCCCCTAACAAAAGTTCCCAGAGTAACACCAGTCTTTCTTCCTTAGGGAAAACTGAAGTGACTGAGAGAGTTATTATCTAAAGATGAGTGACAGTATCAGATGCTGGCAATGGTTGCCCCTGAGGTCAGGGGGCCTTGGCTGTGTTTCTTCTGGGGCTGTGTGGATGAGTGGGGAGGAAGGGAGCTCTACTGGATGGAGGAGGAGAAGAGACTAACCTTGAGCACCACATGGCTTTACACCAGATTAGCACTGAGAGAAGGTTTATCACGGTCTCTCTCTCTGTCTCCATAGTCTGGACCCCATCTACCTCAGATGATCCAATAATGCAGCTCTATATGTCTGTATATCCCTCTCTCCCTCTCTCTTCTCCATGTAGATTATGTACACACCCTCTTTTCTCCTCCTCTTCCTATCTGTGTCTTTGCTCTATAGCATCCTACAATCTGCCTTTTCTCTTCCGATCCATTCACAGGACAGATTGTGTTGTAATGAAGTCAGAGCAGAACGGAGGGATCGTTTTTCATGTCCTCTTTTCTAATCAGAAGGGAGGTATGCCTGTGTGCATCTCTCTCCAATGTCACTGCATGGCTATTCAGAGTCTGAAGTACACAGTCTGGGTTAAGACTCAATCTGCATGGAGCACTGACGCATAAAGGATGTGTGTGTAGCATGAGAAGTCTGTAGCACCAGAGGCATACAGAATATTCAGCTGGTGGGTCATTTCACCTTTCTAGTTGAGTTTAAAGCTGGGTGATTATGTGCTCAGAGCACTATGTGTAACAGCTCCAACACCTTTTAACATATCAGTCTCACACTCATCTTAATGAGTCCGACCTCTTTGTCTCTCTCTCTCTCTCTCTCTCTCTCTCTCTCTCTCTCTCTCTCTCTCTCTCTCTCTCTCTCTCTCTCTCTCTCTCTCTCTCTCTCTCTCTCTCTCTCTCTCTCTCTCTCTCTCTCTCTCTCTCTCTCTCTGGTCTGGCCTCTGAGGAATTTTATTTGAAGAATAAACCATGTGAAGTCATGCTTAAACCATTTAATAATCCCTTCCTTATGTTTAGTGTTACTATCTATCTGTCCAATGGATACTGTATTTACATTAGTTAATTAATATGGTCAGAAAGTCAGATCCCTTGATTAAGTGTTAATTCCTACCTACACTCTTAGAACAAAAAGGTGCTATATCTAGAACCTAGGTTTTTTTAGCTGTCCTCATAGGATAATCCTTTGAAGACCCCTTTTTGGTTCAGGTCGAACTCTTTTGGGTTCCATGTAGAAACCTTTCTACAGAGGGTTCTACATGGAACCAAAAAGGGTTCTACCTGGAACCAAAAAGGGTTCTCCTATGGGGACAGCTGAAGAGTGTATCAGGAGAGAATTAGGTGATTAAGTAATCAAATCAGTGTTCATTTCACTCATCCAGAAACCTTTAGGGGGCTCAGGCCTTTTGGCCATTGTCTATGTATTTTCTCCACAGCAATTTAACATAAACGACACATCACCCATGTATTTTCCGTCTGAAGTGATTCCATTCCATTCCCCTATATGAACGGGTTGTTTCTTGTTTTGAATAAGCTCGGCACAGGTAGATCTGATAAGCTGAGGTAGCATTATGACGCTGCCACGTGCCTTGTGTCTGTCTGGTTACTCTGTTATGCATTCTAAGACATATTTATGCTGATGTATGCGCTCTGTGTTGATGTGAAAGGTGTATTTTATCGTTCGCCAAGGGGAGATAGACGTGGATGTATTACCAGGTGAATATGCTGGGTAGGGGCCTACCTATTATGTTATACTGTATGCTGAGAGTCTCACCATTAGCTGTGGTGTGAGCCCAGGATATAGCTAACTGTTGTTTCTGGAGTCCGAGCCAAGCCTCAGTCAATGAATATGTCAATGGAGGAATTTCTGAAGTATAATGGGTCTTTGTATTGCCTTGCCCACATGGTATCAACTGAATCAGCTTTTAAAGACCTTCTGGTGAGCCAGTTCAGTTCAGCAGAGGGAAAGGGAAAGCTTGGTGGAAGCAGGTGGAAAGCCCTAAGTTATGACAGTTCTTAGGAGAAATTCTCAGTCAAAGGAGCCGTGATATGAATAACCTCATAGATAAATAAAGGACAAAGGGGCCGTGATATGAATAACCTCATAGATAAATAAAGGACAAAGGGGCTGTGATATGAATAACCTCATAGATAAATAAAGGACTTTAGTAAAGCAACATCCACTGAGCTCCTTTCATTAACTGAGCAAACACAGGGATTGACATGTACAGGGTGCTAAGGGTGACCACCAGACCTGGGTTCAAATACTATTTCAATTACTTTCACATACATTCAAAGTAAGTATTCAGATATGTTTTATTTGAAAATACAAGTATTTTAATATGCTAATGTATTCGGGAAAACACACTTGGAAAGTTTTTCAAAATACTCAAATACACTGACTAAAATACCCTCCCATGTTTTTAACTCAGGTATTTGGAAATTGTATTTGAAATAAATATTTGAAAATACTCTCAAATACAATTTGGTAGACTATTTGGTTTTTACAAAGAACCATTTAAATACTCAAGTAACAGCATTTCAAATACCAGATACTCAAATACACATGCATTTGAAACCAGGTCTGGTGAGCACATTTAACGTAGTTGTCAGCCTCTCTACATAAAAGTTGAGGCCAGAGTAAGCTGAACCAGTGATCACCACCCTGGCTGAGTATACTACAGGACTGTTCAATGTCTTCCTCAGAAAGGATTGATTCAAACTGACAGCTTATAGGGATTCAAGTTTATGACCATCTCTGCAGTTCAAACAAGCTTTCATTATTCTAAACTTCATAATTGCCTCTCATTCGTTTTTACTGGTGATTTTTAAACTGGAACAGTGTGTCTGTCTTCCAAATGGAATGCTCCATGATTCATCGACTGCATGGTGGAACAATGTCATTTCACACCAAAGGGAACACTTGTATGAAAATGTTATGTATCCCTTATATAAACACGTGTCAAGAGGTAGAGGTCCTCAGATGTCCTGGTTAGAGTCTCTAACTCCCTGCCTCTAACTGAGCTGCCCATCAGTCTGTGAAAGCATGCAGAGAATTCAAACTGCTTGGCAGAGGGTCTGCCTAATGTCTCCCTCACCAAAGAGTTTTATAGCTTCCTCTTGCTGCATTAAAGGGTCAATCTGCAGTTGCTTCATCCACTTTTACACTTCGGAATGAATGAAATGTACCCATTTGGTCCTTGAAAAATACAACTTAAAAAAGCCTCATGAGCTGAGTTCAACTGTCGTACCACATCAGAACCCAAAATGTAAGCTTGTTTCACTCCAATATTTGTAAACAAAGTAAATGTAAACAAACACTATATACAGTGCATTCGGAAATTATTCAGACCCCTTGACTTTTTCAACATTTTGTTACATTACAGCCTTATTTTAAAATTGATTTAAAAAAAATCCTCATCAATCTACACACAATATCTCATAATGACAAATGAAAAACAGGTTTTTGAAAATTTTTGCAAATGTATAAAATTTAAAAAAAAAAAATCATAACATTTACATAACTATTCAGACCCTTTACTCAGTACTTTGTTGAAGCACCTTTGGCTGTCTTCTTGGGTATGACGCTACAAGCACACCTGTATTTGGGGAGTTTCTCACTTTCTTATCTGCAGATCCTCTCAAGCTCTGTCAGGTTGGATGGCGAGCGTCGCTGCACAGCTATTTCCAGGTCTCTCCAGAGATGTTCGATCAATTTCTAGTCCGGGCTCTGGCAGGGCCACTCAAGGACATTCAGAGGCTTGTCCCGAAGCCACCCCTGTGTTGTCTTGGCTGTGTGCTTAGGGTCGTTGTCCGGTTGGAAGGTGAACCTTCACCCCAGTCTGAGGTCCTGAGCGCTCTGGAGCAGGTTTTCATCAAGGATGTCTCTATACTTTGCTCCATTCATCTTTCCCTCGATCCTGACTAGTCTCCCAGTCCCTGCCGCTGAAAGCCTCCCCACAGCATGATGCTGCCACCACCATGCTTCAGGACGTGAGGCTTGGTATTTAAGCCAAAGAGTTCAAACTTGGTTTCATCAGACCAGAGAATCCTGTTTCTCATGGACTAAGAATTCTTTAGGTGCCTTTTGGCAAACTCCAAGCAGGCTGTTATGTGCCTTTTACTGAGGAGTGGCTTCCGTCTGGCCACTCTACTATAAAGGCCTGATTTTTGGAGTGCTGCAGGGATGGCTGTCCTTCTGGAAGGTTCTCCCACCTCCACAAAGGAACTCTGGAGCTTTGTCTGTGTGACCATCAGGTTCTTGGTCACCTCCCTGACCTCCCTGATTGCTCAGTTTGGACCACTGGCCAGCCCTAGGAATAGTCTAGGTGGTTCCAAACTTCTTCCATTTAAGAATGATGGAGGCCACTGTGTTCTTGGGGACCTTCAATGCTGCATAAATGTGTTGGTTCCCTCGACACAATCCTGTCTCGAAGCTCTATAGAAAATTCCTTCGACCTCATGGTTTGGTTTTTATCTGACATGCACTGTCAGCTGTGGGACCTTAGTTAGACAGGTGTGTGCCTTTCCAAATAATTTCCAATCAATTGAATTTACCACAGGTGGACTCAGGATGCACATGAGCCCAATTTCAAGTCTCATAGCAAAGGGTCTGAATACCTGTATTTATGTTTTTAATTTTTAATAAATGTGATAAAATTTCAAAAAAACTGTTTTCACTTTGTCATTTTTGGGTGTTGTGTGTAGAATGATGAACATATATATATATATATATATATATATATATATATATATTCTAAAATGGATTTAATATATATATATATATATATATATATATATTAAATCCATTTTAGAATAAGGCTATAACATAACAAATGTGGTAAAAGGGTTCTGAATACTTTCTGGACGCAGTGTATCCTCAAAACATGGTTAACCTGTTGACGGTACAGGTTCCCCAAGGGGTACCCCCCCGCTCAACTGAAACAGTGGCACACAGAATGCAAAAATATTCTTAGAAATATTTAACCTCCACACATTATCAAGACCAATAGCTCAAATGAAAGATAAACACCTTGTTCATCTAGCCAGCGTGTCAGATTTCTAAAATGTTTTACGGCGAAAACATAGGACATATTTATGTCAAACCACCACAAAGACACAGACGATATACAGCCATTTTGTCGAACAAAAGATGCAATCACAAACGCAGGATTAAAAGAAAAATAATTCACTAACCTTTTGAAAATCTTCATCAGATGACAGTAATAGGACATGTTACACAGTACATTTGTTTTTTTCAATAATATGCAATTTATATCCATAAATCTCTGTTTACAAAAATGTCCGGAGAAATTATAGATAGCACCGCCAGATAACAGAAATAAACATCATAAACTTTGACTAAATATACATGTTCTACATATTGTTAGAAAGATACACTGCTTCTTAATGCAACCGCTGTGACACATTTATTTTTAACGTTGCAGAATTAGTTATAATAATAATAATAATATATGCCATTTAGCAGACGCTTTTATCCAAAGCGACTTACAGTCATGTGTGCATACATTCTACGTATGGGTGGTCCCGGGGATCGAACCCACTACCCTGGCGTTACAAGCGCCATGCTCTACCAACTGAGCTACAGAAGTTCACTATGTAATAATCTGAGACGGCGCTCAGACGTAAGCAATATTCGTCCGCTATGTTGGAGTCAACAGAAATACAAAATTACACTTTGTGGGGACTACAGTAAATGTGTGCAAACATCCCAATAACAGGCGGATACTTTAGGTTATTTCCATGATTAATTATCTAACATGTCAATCTGATCCTGGGGCGAGAGGTCATAAGTCAACAGTTCACCAAACAGAAATCTTGCACAGCCTTTCCAAGCTAAGAAGTTTAGCTTCTAAATGAGTGTAATGGGAGTTACAGCAATGTCACAGTACTCCCCGCCCCTATTTCGGTAAAAAGCTGGGGATAGGGCTGGAATTCATAGACAGAACTATGGATGCTAGCACTGACCATCCATGATATCAAAATTATAGTTTTAAAACATTTACTGTAGTCCCCACAAAGTGTCATGTGAATCCCGTGGCATGTGATATCTGACCAGAATGTCCCCTTGGACCGGCAGCATCAAAACACATTCTATTAGTTGTGTACACATTTGCATACGTTATCGCAGATGTAGCCAAATGCTTGTGTTTCTAGCTCCAACAGTGCAGTAATACCAACCAATAAAAAAACAATACACACAAATCCTAATAAATCCCATACATTTATTTATATATATGTATATATAATGGTGTGTATGAATGGAAAAGGTGTGTACAGTACTTGTTATATAGGGTGTGCCCTAATTAGAATACAGTATATACTGTACCTATGAAGTGGGTAAATTAGTATTTAAATATTATTAAAGTGGCCAGTTTTTGACAGGGCAGCGGTCTCTAAGGTGCCGGGTGGTAGCCGGGTAATGTTCTGGACAGTGTACTGGGTGGAGGCCAGGTAATGTTCTGGGCAGGGTGCTGGGCGGAGGCCGGGTAATGTTCTGGGCAGGGTGCTGGGTGGAGGCCGGGTAATGTTCTGGGCAAGGTGCTGGGTGGAGGCCGGGTAATGTTCTGGGCAGGGTGCTGGGTGGAGGCCGGGTAGTGGTGACTATTTAAGGGTCTGGCCTGAAGATAGAAGCTGTTTTTTGGTCTCTCCAGCCCAGCTTTGATACCTGTACTGTCTCCGCCTTCTAGATGGTAGCAGGATGAACAGGCCGTGGCTCAGTTGGCTGAGGTCCTTGATGATCTTCTTTGGCCTTCCTGTGACACCGGGTGCTGTAGATGTCCTGGAGGGCAGGCAGTGTGCACCTGGTGATGCATTGGGCTGACCGCACAACCCTCTGGAGAGCCCTGTGGTTGCTGGAGGTGCAATTACAATACCAGGCGGTGATACACCCCGACAGGATGCTCTCAATGGTGCATCTTTAGAAGTTAGTGAGGGTCTCAGGGGCCAAGATTAATTTTGTCAGCCTCCTGAGGTTGAAGAGGCGCTAGAAAACAGAACATTCATGTCTGTTGGCGCCATCTTGTTAGCATCACAGTAGATCTAAGCCATATCTAGGCCTCCCCACATCTTACCAGACTGTGCCAGTATCCCAATTAGCACCCTAATCCCTATAGTGCCCTGGTCAGAATTAGTGCACTATATAGGGAATAGAGTGTTATTTGGGACACAGCCTGTGAAAACAAAGAGCAGAGAGGAGCCAGGCTAGCAGAGCAGAGGAGTCACAGTGATCTTATCTCACACCCTGTTAGAGGAAACCTCCCTCCCCAGAAAAACCAAACAAACCTAAAACTCAGCTGAAAAACGATCTCTTCATCATAATGAGCGGTAGGCACTCCAGCCCTGCCACTACCCTCTCTCCCTCGCGGAGAGCACACACCGGGGTGGGGGACGTTGATTGATGCCCTACTCTCACCCCTTCGAGCTGCCAATGCCTGGAGACACACTAGCCCTGGAGTGTGTGTGTGTGTGTGAGCGCGAGCGCGTATCCGCGAGGAGTCCCTGCATTAAGCCCACTCCAGATTCCCCTGTCATTGCTGCTATAAGATTATCACAGGGCATATTTTGAATCATCCTTATTGTGATTGAAATAAAGCCATGTGAACACAGGTCAGTCAGTGTATGATTGAAATAAAGCCATGTGAACACAGGTCAGTCAGTGTATGATTGAAATAAAGCCACGTGAACACAGGTCAGTCAGTGTATGATTGAAATAAAGCCACGTGAACACAGGTCAGTCAGTGTATGATTGAAATAATTCCACGTGAACACAGGTCAGTCAGTGTATGATTGAAATAAAGCCACGTGAACACAGGTCAGTCAGTGTATGATTGAAATAAAGCCACGTGAACACAGGTCAGTCAGTGTATGATTGAAATAAAGCCACGTGAACACAGGTCAGTCAGTGTATGATTGAAATAAAGCCACGTGAACACAGGTCAGTCAGTGTATGATTGAAATAAAGCCACGTGAACACAGGTCAGTCAGTGTATGATTGAAATAAAGCCATGTGAACACAGGTCAGTCAGTGTATGATTGAAATAAAGCCACGTGAACACAGGTCAGTCAGTGTATGATTGAAATAAAGCCATGTGAACACAGGTCAGTCAGTGTATGATTGAAATAAAGCCACGTGAACACAGGTCAGTCAGTGTATGATTGAAATAAAGCCATGTGAACACAGGTCAGTCAGTGTATGATTGAAATAAAGCCACGTGAACACAGGTCAGTCATTGTATGATTGAAATAAAGCCATGTGAACACAGGTCAGTCAGTGTATGATTGAAATAAAGCCACGTGAACACAGGTCAGTCAGTGTATGATTGAAATAAAGCCACGTGAACACAGGTCAGTCAGTGTATGATTGAAATAAAGCCATGTGAACACAGGTCAGTCAGTGTATGATTGAAATAAAGCCACGTGAACACAGGTCAGTCAGTGTATGATTGAAATAAAGCCATGTGAACACAGGTCAGTCAGTGTATGATTGAAATAAAGCCATGTGAACACAGGTCAGTCAGTGTATGATTGAAATAAAGCCATGTGAACACAGGTCAGTCAGTGTATGATTGAAATAAAGCCACCTATACGTTGGTCGGTCAGTGTTAAATGTCCTGTGGTGACCCCTCTGTGGCAGATCATTGCCTGAGTGTCCAGCTCGTCACCGGAGGGTTCATATAGAGCTTTATTAGAGAGTAGCCAGACAGACAGGACCACGTGGGGATTCCACTCTGCCACACTGTGTTTGCTCTGCCGATTATGTTGTTTGCATATTGAAATATGGTCAAGTGGTTATTCCCGGCTTAATACCGAGGTACTCTATGGCACGGCAGCTCTCCTCTCATGAAACCCAGAGAGGGTATCAGTGGTGTGTCTGGAGTATTGGCACCGTGTGTTAATGGACCAAAATAAACACAATGCCTCTTTCTGATTCTCAAATAGGCTGTTTATAATTCTGACTGTCGAGGGCCTTCACTTGTGGTTTAATGAGGTACGCCGGTGTTGTTTATGTTTCTATGTTGAAAGGCTGGCTCAGCAGCCTGCTGTGGGGTCGGTGTCGACTACGCCACATGGTGGGGTCTTTATGTGGCTCGGCTGACTCTGAGGATCAGCATATTTATTTGGCCGGATAGGAGTCTTTTAGACCAATAAGAGGAGGACACAGCGTCCTGATGGTAGTGAGGCAATCTCTGGTATTGGCCTCTCTCTGGGGAAGGCTTTTAAAAGGACAGAAAAAAAATGAGTGCAGCCGCCCGCCGTTGCAGTGGCTATCTCCCTCTGAAAGCCCCTGATTACCTCAGCTCCTCCTTAATGTAAGCACATTCAGCCATGGGTGGCAAGGAGAAAATGATATATGAGAGAGAGAGAGAGAGAGAGAGAGAGAAATGTACAGGGAGATACAGAAATGGTGTGTGCTGTGCATATGTCTGATGTAAAGCATATAGGGTCTGTCTGTATTAGTCGATACACACTGTGTAGAAAACTTAGTATTGTCGCTGTTGATGTCTGTTCCAGTCCTCTATCCTTCTATTAGACCCCTGTGGGTCTGTGAGAGGGGGGTGAAATGAACAATAACAGAGTGTGAATGAGAGTGGCTGTTCTTCCTGAGCCTCCACTCTTCCCCTGTGTCTCTCCATCCATTATCTGAGGCCTGGCAGCACCTGATTGATGAGGAAGCGGCAGGATCACCTTGGTTCCGAGGTCAGAGCAGCAGATTTCATTTGTTGAGAAAGCTACAGAGCTACAGCACCTTGCCCCGCAGTAATGGAGGCACAACTTAAGACCCATTCTGGTTTTCCCATATCGCAGAAACTGTCAACGAAGACTTTGTTGTTTTCAAAGTAGTTTTTTTTTTATCTCCTTCATAAACAGAGATTTTCCAATCACACCCTGTTATTCTGTCTCCCTCGAGACTCGTACTGCGGTCCCTCTGCATGGGTCTTTGTGGAAAAGTGAACACTTTGTGTAACAAAGCAGCATTCCGCTTGTGCTTTCATTCACACAGTAGTGAAATGGTACACAGCGAGCCATATCAAATGCGTCACAACTTGTAGCATTTTGCATGACACTCTAACAATGCTTTGCAGATTTTTTTCCCTATTTCCTGAGACTGATTAAGAGGGGTTGGTAGCGTGTGTGGGGATCAGAGGGTGTCACAGGAAGGCGGTCTGTCTCATAAGAGTTTCTCCTTTTCACATGTACGGTGCCAGTCAACAGTTTGGACACTCCTTCTCATTCCAGGGTTGTTTAATTTTTTGAAACTATTTTCTACATTGTAGAATAATAGTGAAGACCTCAATACTATAAAATAACATATATGGAATCGCGTAGTAACCAAAAAAGTGTTAAAAAAATCTATAATATTTTATATTTGAAATTCTTCAAAGTAGCCACCCTTTGCCTTGATGACAACTTTGCACACTCTTGTCAGTCTCTCAACCAGCTTCACCTGGAATGCTTTTCCAACAGTCTTGAAGGAGTTCACACATATGCTGCACGATATTTGGCTGCTTTTCCTTCCCTTTGCGGTCCATCTCATCCCAAGCCATCTCAATTGGGTTGAGGTTGGATGATTGTGGAGGCCAGGTCATCTGATACAGCACTCCATCACTCTCCTTGGTCAAATTGCCAGTACACAGCCTGGAGGTGTATTGGGTCATTTTCCTGTTGAAAAACAAATGGTAGTCCCACTCATTTCTGAGGCTGGTAACTCTAATGAACTTATCCTCTGCAGCAGAGCTAACTCTGGGTCTTCCTTTCCTGTGGCGGTCCTCATGAAAGCCAGTTTCATCATAGCGCTTGGTTGTTTTTGTGACTGCACTTTCAAAGCTTTCAAAGTTCTTGAAATTTTCCGCATTGACTGACCTTCATGTCTTAAGATAATGATGGACCAGAGTTTCTCTTTGCTTATTTGAGCTGTTCTTGCCATAATATGGACTTGGTCTTTTACAAATAGAGCTGTCTTCTGTATACCACCCTACCTTGTCACAATACAACTGAGTGGCTCAAATGCATTAAGAAGGAAAGAAATTCCACAAACTAACTTTTAACAAGGCACACCTGTTATTTGAAATACATTCCAGGTGACTACCTCATGATGCTGGTTGAGAGAATGCCAAGTGTGTGCAAAGCTGTCATCAAGGCGTAAGGTGGCTACTTTTAAGAATTTTGATTTGTTTAACACTTTTTTGGTTACTACATGATTCCATATGTGTTATTTCATAGTTTTAATGTCTTCACTATTATTCTACAATATAGAAAATAGCAAAAATAAAGAAAAACCCTTGAATGATTAGGTGTGTCCAAACTTTTGACTGGTACTGTATATCACATTGATGAGAATGATCCTATGCATCCCCTCCTTTTCTTTATATGTACAGCGGTTTATTGGTCCTATGTTTGATATTTAATAAGGGTACCGGTTGTATTTTCTTACTTCCAAGAAAATGCTTTCCGATTATTATTATTTCAGAATAATTGATTCCATAAATCATAAAGCAGTGATATTTTTCCCCCCGAGCAACATTAACAGCCTATAGGCCTGTGAAAGGAATTGAAAATCTCGGTGCGCTGTGCATGTGTAAATGGCTCAAAAAGTTCATGATATTCTTGATTAATTTGAATCTGCACATATTTGATGTTTTCACATGTAAGAGAACATGTGACTGTAGGGCATACTGGTCCCATTTCCTCTTGTCAGTGTGTGGATGTGAGATCAAAGGAAGGCTGTTGCCTGCGTCCTTCCAGCCCAACATGAATGTCCTCTACCCTCTCCTCCTCTCCTCTCCTCCTCTCCCTTCTCCTCTGAGGCAGATTAATCCAGTTGTCTGTCTTTTCCAAGTGAGAGGAAAAGTTACCATATCAATGTTTTGAGTGTATGTGGGGGCTTGTGGAGAGGAGCATGATGATGTCACTGAGGCTGTCTAGACATGACTGAATATTCTCAGTTGTCTGTTTGTTTACGTTGGATGATGGCACTGTGTGCGCAAGGCAGACTAGTGTGAACACTCCTACCCACTAAGACACAGACATTACATTACATTACATTTAAGTCATTTAGCAGACGCTCTTATCCAGAGCGACTTACAAATTGGTGCATACACCTTATGACAACCAGTGGAACAGCCACTTGCATCTAAATCTTGTTGGGGGAGAAGGGGGGAGAAGGATTACTTACCCTTACTTACCCTATCCTAGGTATTCCTTGAAGAGGTGGGGTTTCAGGTGTCTCCGGAAGGTGGTGATTGACTCCGCTGTCCTGGCGTCGTGAGGGAGTTTGTTCCACCATTGGGGGCCAGAGCAGCGAACAGTTTTGACTGGGCTGAGCGGGAACTGTACTTCCTCAGTGGTAGGGAGGCGAGCAGGCCAGAGGTGGATGAACGCAGTGCCCTTGTTTGGGTGTAGGGCCTGATCAGAGCCTGGAGGTACTGAGGTGCCGTTCCCCTCACAGCTCCGTAGGCGAGCACCATGGTCTTGTAGCGGATGCGAGCTTCAACTGGAAGCCAGTGGAGAGAGCGGAGGAGCGGGGTGACGTGAGAGAACTTGGGAAGGTTGAACACCAGACGGGCTGCGGCGTTCTGGATGAGTTGTAGGGGTTTAATGGCACAGGCAGGAGCCCAGCCAACAGCGAGTTGCAGTAATCAAGACGGGAGATGACAAGTGCCTGGATTAGGACCTGCGCCGCTTCCTGTGTGAGGCAGGGTCGTACTCTGCGGATGTTGTAGAGCATGAACCTACAGGAACGGGACACCGCCTTGATGTTAGTTGAGAACGTCAGGGTGTTGTCCAGGATCACGCCAAGGTTCTTAGCGCTCTGGGAGGAGGACACAATGGAGTTGTCAACCGTGATGGCGAGATCATGGAACGGGCAGTCCTTCCCCGGGAGGAAGAGGAGCTCCGTCTTGCTGAGGTTCAGCTTGAGGTGGTGATCCGTCATCCACACTGATATGTCTGCCAGACATGCAGAGATGCGATTCACCACCTGGTCATCAGAAGGGGGAAAGGAGAAGATTAATTGTGTGTCGTCTGCATAGCAATGATAGGAGAGACCATGTGAGGTTATGACAGAGCCAAGTGACTTGGTGTATAGCGAGAATAAGAGAGGGCCTAGAACAGAGCCCTGGGGGACACCAGTGGTGAGAGCGCGTGGTGAGGAGACAGATTCTCGCCACGCCACCTGGTAGGAGCGACCTGTCAGGTAGGACGCAATCCAAGCGTGGGCCGCGCCGGAGATGCCCAACTCGGAGAGGGTGGAGAGGAGGATCTGATGGTTCACAGTATCGAAGGCAGCCGATAGGTCTAGAAGGATGAGAGCAGAGGAGAGAGAGTTAGCTTTAGCAGTGCGGAGCGCCTCCGTGATACAGAGAAGAGCAGTCTCAGTTGAATGACTAGTCTTGAAACCTGACTGATTTGGATCAAGAAGGTCATTCTGAGAGAGATAGCGGTAGAGCTGGCCAAGGACGGCACGCTCAAGAGTTTTGGAGAGAAAAGAGAGAAGGGATACTGGTCTGTAGTTGTTGACATCGGAGGGATCGAGTGTAGGTTTTTTCAGAAGGGGTGCAACTCTCGCTCTCTTGAAGACGGGAGGGACGTAGCCAGCGGTCAGGGATGAGTTGATGAGCGAGGTGAGGTAAGGAGAAGGTCTCCGGAAATGGTCTGGAGAAGAGAGGAGGGGATAGGGTCAAGCGGGCAGGTTGTTGGGCGGCCGGCCGTCACAAGACGCGAGATTTCATCTGGAGAGAGAGGGGAGAAAGAGGTCAGAGCATAGGGTAGGGGAGTGTGAGCAGAACCAGCGGTGTCGTTTGACTTAGCAAACGAGGATCGGATGTCATCGACCTTCTTTTCAAAATGGTTGACGAAGTCATCTGCAGAGAGGGAGGAGGGAGGGGGGGGAGGATTCAGGAGGGAGGAGAAGGTGGCAAAGAGCTTCCTAGGGTTAGAGGCGGATGCTTGGAATTTAGAATGGTAGAAAGTGGCTTTAGCAGCAGAGACAGAGGAGGAAAATGTAGAGAGGAGGGAGTGAAAGGATGCCAGGTCCGCAGGGAGGCGAGTTTTCCTCCATTTCCGCTCGGCTGCCCGGAGCCCTGTTCTGTGAGCTCGCAATGAGTCGTCGAGCCACGGAGCGGGAGGGGAGGACCGAGCCGGCCTGGAGGATAGGGGACATAGGGAGTCAAAGGATGCAGTAAGGGAGGAGAGGAGGGTTGAGGAGGCAGAATCAGGAGATAGGTTGGAGAAAGTTTGAGCAGAGGGAAGAGAAGATAGGATGGAAGAGGAGAGAGTAGCGGGGGAGAGAGAGCGAAGGTTGGGACGGCGCGATACCATCCGAGTAGGGGCAGTGTGGGAAGTGTTGGATGAGAGCGAGAGGGAAAAGGATACAAGGTAGTGGTCGGAGACTTGGAGACAGACAGACATGGATAGAGCGTTGTGCATTGCCAATTGTGCGCTGCGAGTAGAAATAACATCACTATTGTCTACTGTCATATTGATAGATTATGCATTGGGATCTGAAACAAAATAGATTACTGATGATCTCCGAAGTTGGTAAATCTAATGAGAATGGTCACTTATCACATCATGGAGTGTGGGCCTGTAGCCATTAATAATGGTACAGCTCTGTAATGGCATTCACAGCACACTATATCCCCTGACACCTCACACATCCACATCTGCTGACGTGTGTAGCATGGTCGTCTGTGTGCCATGTTGCAAGTTCCATTTACAAGGACAACCACTAATCGGACTAGCGGGGGTCCTGTTGAGAAGAGAAAGTGATTATCATGGTTCCTCGACAGTCAATGCAATTTGTAGCCTATCAGGGACGGTTTCATTGCAATGCAAAGGTCAACTGTATGTGACTATAAACAAGGTGCTGTATGTCGTGATGCACGGCAGCAAACTGGCACGTCTTTATTATGGTCCGGGAATGGTGACGGACCTCTCAATGATCTACACTTCAAGAGAATAGGAGGATACCGAATCATTGTACCATTTATGACAAATATTCACAACTTTTATAAGAGACAGCAATATTCAGGTGGTTTTGTTGACTTGGACTCATCGTATTATGAATACATTATTTTTTAAATAGATAGCTGTATATCCTTAACAGCAGCATTTGAAGTCTTCATGTTTCAGAATGATTTCAACTGAACAAGAGCCATTGTGATTTAATCAATCTGTCTGCCCTGCTATGCTCATAGGCATTTCATTGTTTGAAATGATCTCTCTCTCTCTAGATCTCAATGAATCATACATAAATGAAGGTAGTCAAAGCCCCAGGGTAGATATCACACACCGCTGTGAGGCTAAACGACTTGACCCAAGCCGACCAGAAGGCCTCTTCATAAAGATAACACAATATGGGCCGAATTATACTTATTAGGTCCATTTTTATATAGAGAACACACACCTTGGATAAATTTGACAAGCAATCATATTCAGCTGTAGATCCATTATCAGCAAGTACATTGTTGATGTGAATGTGATATAAAACCTATCTACATTATATTAATATCAATGGCTAATGTCATATCCTGTATAAAGAGATATCCAGTATTCCATGTTTAGAAATGACTCCCGTGGATCAGTCCTCACCATTTGATGACAGTGTAGATGGCCACGTCTTCCTCTCGTTGTCTGTCAAATTGATGGTGATTGGGGAAGTGGTCAGTTGCCACTTGCCCCCATCTACTGGGAGGTTGACATCGATTGTGTTGTTTCTGGACACTGAAATTATGTTATAGCACATCATTAGCTCTGTTTGCTGAATTGGGTCAAAACTGGAAATGAGCCCCTTGCTCCTCTTCAAATATTCATAACATGACATTCAGATGTAGAGCAGCCCCAGACAGTACTCTCTAATTGGCCAGTGCATTTAATCATGGGCTCTTGTACTGTATTGTTAATAAAGGGAGGGGGATAGAGAAACAGAGAGAGATAGAAACAGAGAGACAGATAGAAACAGAGAGAGATATAAACAGAGAGAGATGGAAACAGAGAGAGAGATAGAAACAGAGAGAGAGATGGAAACAGAGAGAGAGATAGAAACAGAGGGAGAGATGGAAACAGAGAGAGATGGAAACACAGAGAGGGAGATAGAGAGAGATAGAAACAGAAATAGAGAGAGATAGAAACAGAAATAGAGAGAGATAGAAACAGAGAGAGAGAGAGAAACAGAAACAGAGATAGAAACAGAGAGAGAGAGAGAAACAGAAACAGAGAGAGAAACAGAGAGAGAGAGAGAAACAGAAACAGAGAGAGAAACAGAGATAGAAACAGAAACAGAGATAGAGACAGAGAGAGAGAGAGAAACAGAGAGAGAGAGAGAGAAACAGAGAGAGAGAGAGAGAAACAGAGAGAGAGAAACAGAGAGAGAGATAGAAACAGAGAGAGAGATAGAAACAGAGAGAGAGAGATAGAAACAGAGAGAGATAGAAACAGAGAGAGAGATAGAAACAGAGAGAGAGAGATAGAAACAGAGAGAGAAACAGAGATAGAAACAGAAACAGAGATAGAAACAGAGAGAGAGATAGAAACAGAGAGAGAGAGACAGAAACAGAGAGAGAGAGATAGAAACAGAGAGAGAGAGAGAGAGAGAGAAACAGAAACAGAGAGAGAGATAGAAACAGAAACAGAGAGAGAGATAGAAACAGAAACAGAGAGAGATAGAGAGAGAGAGAGAGAAACAGAGAGAGAGAAACAGAGAGAGAGAGAAACAGAGAGAGAGCAACAGAGAGAGAGAGAGAAACAGAGAGAGACAGATAGAAACAGAGAGCGAGAGAAACAGAGAGAGAGAGAGAGAAACAGAGAGAGAGAGAGAAACAGAGAGAGAGAGAGATAGAAACAGAGAGAGAGAGAAACAGAGAGAGAGAGAGAGAAACAGAGAGAGATAAACAGAGAGAGACAGAGAGAGAGAGAGAGAAACAGAGAGAGAGACACAGAGAGAGAGACACACAGAGAGAGATATAGAAACAGAAATAGAGAGAGAGATAGAAACAGAGAGAGAGAGAGAAACAGAAACAGAGAGAGAAACAGAGATAGAAACAGAAACAGAGAGAGAGAGAGAGAAACAGAGAGAGACAGATAGAAACAGAGAGCGAGAGAAACAGAGAGAGAGAGAGAGAAACAGAGAGAGAGAGAGAAACAGAGAGAGAGAGAGAGGGAAACAGAGAGGGAAACAGAGAGAGAGAAACAGAGAGAAACACAGAGAGAGAAACAGAGAGAGAGAGAGAAACAGAGAGAGAGAGAAACATAGAGAAACAGAGAGAGATATAGAAACAGAAATAGAGAGAGAGATAGAAACAGAGAGAGAGAGAGAAACAGAAACAGAGAGAGAAACAGAGATAGAAACAGAGAGAGAGAGAGAGAAACAGAGAGAGAGAGAGAAACACAGAGAGAGAGAAACAGAGAGAGAGAAACAGAGAGAGAGAGAGAGAGCAACAGAGAGAGAGAGAAACATAGAGAGAGAGAGAAACATAGAGAGAGATAGAAACAGAGAGAGAGAGAGAAACAGAGACAGAAACAGAGAGAGAGAAACAGAGAGAGAGAGAAACACAGAGAGAGAAACAGAGAGAGAGAGAAACAGAGCGAGAGAGAAACAGAGAGAGAGAGAAACACAGAGAGAGAGAGAGAAACACAGAGAGAGAGAAACAGAGAGAGAGAAACAGAGAGAGAGAAACAGAGAGAGAGAAACATAGAGAGAGAGAGAAACAGAGAGAGATAGAAACAGAGAGAGAGATAGAAACAGAGAGAGAGAGAGGAACAGAGAGAGGAACAGAGAGAGAAACAGAGAGAGAGAAACAGAGAGAGAGAGAAACAGAGAGGGAAACAGAGAGAGAGAGACAGAGAGAGAAACAGAGAGAGAGAGAAACAGAGAGAGAAACACAGAGAGAAACAGAGAGAGAGAGAGAGAGAAACACACAGAGAGAGAGAGAAACACAGAGAGAGAGAGAAACACAGAGAGAGATAGAAACAGAGAGAGAGAGAAACACAGAGAGAGATAGAAACAGAGAGAGAGAGAAACAGAGATAGAGAGAGAAACAGAGAGAGAGAGAAACAGAGATAGAGAGAGAAACAGAGAGAGAAGGAGAGGGGAAAAGAGAGGGGGAAAGAGGGAGAAAGTATGAGGAAAACAGGACATTTACCCACATGGTATGAACTGAGGGGGTGGTTCTCTCTTGGCTGTGTGTGAGGGAGGGAGGCAGGCAGGGAAGGAGGCAGGCAGGGCACCTCCATAGTAACACAGGATCACTTTTAGTGCAAGTGCAAATTATGGCCTCCTTGTCGAAAATGAAACAAATCCCTGAGGAAGAGGTTGATAACCTGGCATCTGGCAATTAATCAAAGAGGCTCTCAGTCTCCTGCTCTGGCCAACTGACTCAGCAGCAGTCACACCATGCAGCACTCCTCCTCGGAGGCCGCGACGCACCTTAAAGTGTTTATGATACCTGTGACACACCTTAATGTCCTGTGTTTGTGAAACCTGTGACATACCATAATGTGCTGTGTTTATGAATAGCCTGCATTGGCTGATCCTTAATAAAGACCTGAGGAGTTTGACTCTCTGAGAATTCACAGTGTTTGACAGTGCTGATTCAAATGTGATCATCTGTGGAGAAGATGTGATACAGTCTGTGTACCTACGTGTCTGTTCTGTCTCTGTTTTTATTTTACCTTTATTTTACCTAGCAAGTCAGTTAAAAACAAATTCTTATTTTCAATGAAAGCCTAGGAACAGTGGGTTAACTGCCTTGTTCAGGGGCAGAACAACAGATTCTACCTTGTCAGCTCGGGGATTTGATCTTGCAGCCTTTCGGTTACTAGTCCACCGCTCTAACCACTAGGCTACATGTAATGTAATGCCTCACCTCACATGGAAGCTGTGTGTGTGGGTGTAGATGTGGGTGTGGATGATGACAGCTGGAATGTGTTTTCACATGCCCACTAGAAGCAGAGGAAGACAGATAGGACACTGGCACGGCTGCCGTGTGTCACAGCTGGGCTGTGTGTCGACACTGGCACCAACACGGGCTAACATGTCACAGCTGTTGACTGTGGTGACAGGAGGGAGCCCTGCTTTCCTCTACACACTGCTACTGCAGACACTAAGTCATCAGGCTACAGCCCTGGAACCTGAGGTAAAATCCTATCCTCACAGCTGTCATCAGGCAACAGCCCTGGAACCTGAGGTAAAATCCTGTCCTCACAGCTGTCATCAGGCTACAGCCCTGGAACCTGAAGTAAAATCCTATCATCACAGCTGTCATCAGGCTACAGCCCTGGAACCTGAGGTAAAATCCTATCCTCACAGCTGTCATCAGGCTACAGCCCTGGGACCTGAGGTAAAATCCTGTCCTCACAGCTGTCATCAGGCAACAGCCCTGGAACCTGAGGTAAAATCCTATCCTCACAGCTGTCATCAGGCTACAGCCCTGGAACCTGCCGTAAAAACTTATCCCCACAGCTGTCATCAGGCTACAGCCCTGGAACCTGCCGTAAAAACCTGTCCTCACAGCTGTCATCAGGCTACAGCCCTGGAACCTGGGGTAAAAACCTGTCCTCACAGCTGTCATCAGGCTACAGCCCTGGGACCTGGGGTAAAATCCTATCCTCACAGCTGTCATCAGGCTACAGCCCTGGAACCTGAAGTAAAATCCTATCATCACAGCTGTCATCAGGCTACAGCCCTGGAACCTGAGGTAAAATCCTATCCTCACAGCTGTCATCAGGCTACAGCCCTGGGACCTGAGGTAAAATCCTGTCCTCACAGCTGTCATCAGGCAACAGCCCTGGAACCTGAGGTAAAATCCTATCCTCACAGCTGTCATCAGGCTACAGCCCTGGGACCTGAGGTAAAAACCTGTCCTCACAGCTGTCATAATGCTACAGCCCTGGAACCTGCCGTAAAAACCTGTCCGCACAGCTGTCATCAGGCTACAGCCCTGGAACCTGCCGTAAAAACCTGTCCTCACAGCTGTCATCAGGCTACAGCCCTGGAACCTGGGGTAAAAACCTTTCCTCACAGCTGTCATCAGGCTACTGCCCTGGAACCTGGGGTAAAAACCTGTCCTCACAGCTGTCATCAGGCTACAGCCCTGGGACCTGGGGTAAAATCCTATCCTCACAGCTGTCATCAGGCTACAGCCCTGGGACCCGAGGTAAAATCCTATCCTCACAGCTGTCATCAGGATACAGCCCTGGAACCTGAGGTAAAATCCTATCCTCACAGCTGTCATCAGGCTACAGCTCTGGGACCTGAGGTGAAACCTATCCTCACAGCTGTCATAAGGCTACAGCCCTGGGACCTGAGGTAAAATCCTATCCTCACAGCTGTCATCAGGCTACAGCCCTGGAACCTGCCGTAAAAACTTATCCTCACAGCTGTCATCAGGATACAGCCCTGGAACCTGAGGTAAAATCCTATCCTCACAGCTGTCATCAGGCTACAGCTCTGGGACCTGAGGTGAAACCTATCCTCACAGCTGTCATAAGGCTACAGCCCTGGGACCTGAGGTAAAATCCTATCCTCACAGCTGTCATCAGGCTACAGCCCTGGAACCTGCCGTAAAAACTTATCCCCACAGCTGTCATCAGGCTACAGCCCTGGAACCTGCCGTAAAAACCTGTCCTCACAGCTGTCATCAGGCTACAGCCCTGGAACCTGGGGTAAAAACCTATCCTCACAGCTGTCATCAGGCTACTGCCCTGGAACCTGGGGTAAAAACCTGTCCTCACAGCTGTCATCAGGCTACAGCCCTGGGACCTGGGGTAAAATCCTATCCTCACAGCTGTCATCAGGCTACAGCCCTGGAACCTGAAGTAAAATCCTATCATCACAGCTGTCATCAGGCTACAGCCCTGGAACCTGAGGTAAAATCCTATCCTCACAGCTGTCATCAGGCTACAGCCCTGGGACCTGAGGTAAAATCCTGTCCTCACAGCTGTCATCAGGCAACAGCCCTGGAACCTGAGGTAAAATCCTATCCTCACAGCTGTCATCAGGCTACAGCCCTGGGACCTGAGGTAAAAACCTGTCCTCACAGCTGTCATAATGCTACAGCCCTGGAACCTGCCGTAAAAACCTGTCCGCACAGCTGTCATCAGGCTACAGCCCTGGAACCTGCCGTAAAAACCTATCCTCACAGCTGTCATCAGGCTACAGCCCTGGAACCTGCCGTAAAAACTTATCCCCACAGCTGTCATCAGGCAACAGCCCTGGAACCTGCCGTAAAAACCTGTCCTCACAGCTGTCATCAGGCTACAGCCCTGGAACCTGGGGTAAAAACCTTTCCTCACAGCTGTCATCAGGCTACTGCCCTGGAACCTGGGGTAAAAACCTGTCCTCACAGCTGTCATCAGGCTACAGCCCTGGGACCTGGGGTAAAATCCTATCCTCACAGCTGTCATCAGGCTACAGCCCTGGGACCCGAGGTAAAATCCTATCCTCACAGCTGTCATCAGGATACAGCCCTGGAACCTGAGGTAAAATCCTATCCTCACAGCTGTCATCAGGCTACAGCCCTGGGACCTGAGGTAAAACCTATCCTCACAGCTGTCATAAGGCTACAGCCCTGGGACCTGAGGTAAAAACCTATCCTCACAGCTGTCATAAGGCTACAGCCCTAGATCCTGCCGTAAAAACCTATCCTCACAGCTGTCATCAGGCTACAACCCTGGAACCTGGGGTGAAAATGTTTCCTCACTGGGTTTGCTGCAGAGAGGTGGATAAGAGAGTATTTCTGGACTATGGTAGGGTTCTCTTTAAGAGGCCTCTGTTGTATCCTGTCATTACATCCTACTATATTCAACATGGTAATTACGGCTGTGCCCACTTAAGAAATAGGGAGCAAAGTTCATGCATGTGCCATGTGGAAGACAAAGGAAAACAGGTAAAAAGCATGACAGCTATTGTCTTGTTATTTCTGCATTCTTAAACATAGCACTGTGGCTTTGACAACAGCATATTGTTCAATATGTTCCATTAAAGACAGACACTAGCTTTTCATCATTGGAGGTGTTATTGTATTTTACTTCATACCTTCAGAGGAATGCTTGCTATTTTCAGATGTCTGTTTGTCATTAAATTATATCAGAGAATTCGGCATGAAGAATACTGGATTCCCTTGTGATCGCACATCAAACCAAGTTTTCTGTGGCAGGCAGTTAGCTCTCTTCCCAAACGCATCCCCATCCACTCCTCATCCCTCTCCCTCTTGTCTCAATCCCCATAGCACATCTTTCTATAGAGACTCCAGATACCACCGGACCTGGCAACCCCAGGAACTACCGCTGATAAACCCTCCCAACCTTCTGATCCTCACCACAGTGTCTCTCTTTGAGGAATCAGAATGACAAGGGTTGCCAGATTTTCTCCTTCCCCGCTCCAGCGCTAATAGAGTAGATAAGTAGATCCATATAATTATAAAGCATTGAAATAATTGTAACAAGAGGCTAAATGCCTAGCTGTAGTTTTAATTAGCCGGTGCTTGAAATTAATAATTGCCACTTTCTAAATCAGAAATCAGTGACTGTTGTTTAGGCTGCTATATTGGAATAATGGTGGGGGGATTGGCTGCTTTTTACATCTCTGTATGTGTTCTTTTCACTGTGCTGCTTGTACACTGGGCCTGGGAGGGGAGGGGGATAAAACCTGGGTCTATTTGGTTATCTTCCAAGTGCAGCATAGCTCAGCCGAGATTAAATTCATTGGGTTTACAGTGGATATCAGTATTAGCTTTTTTATGTTATGTTGGAAAGAACCAGGGGTGGGAGGCCGGCAGTCTGCAGGGGGAAGAGAAGAGAGCTGCCAATGCTACAATTTACCGAGAACATCATCATCGACATCACCATCATCATTATAAAAACCCTCTCTCTGCTATTAAAACCATCGCCGGAATGAGAAAAAATAAAATCAATTCTGGAAATCTTTTTTATATATATATCACATTTCCCATAGGAGTAAAAAGGGCTGAAGAAGCACTGTCGTCTCCTCTGCAGACTAATATCTGTTAGCACTGAAACATCATGCCTCGATCGCTCTTCCCTTAGAGGATAGCTGGCTTTCTACAGTAGTGAGTTAATGATCAGTCTTGACCCCACACCTCATAACAACACTGGTGCATTAGACACAGGACTTAGTGGCAGGGGACTGCCGGGGCACGGGAGCCAATGACAGCTGGAAATTTGATCTATCAGACCGTCAGGGCGCACTGGCAGGTTTGAGCAGGCCCAGAGTAAAGATAACTGACATCTTGCTGTCATTACTGCATGGGCCCGGCCGTCAATCTCTCCCTGCCGCATTCCTCCCCTTCTTTCTCTTCCTGTGTTATTTCTTATTTCCATTAAAACAATCGCCTGTCGCCCTGAAATAGGGCCTCGTTTTTCTTTCCCCAGGCCTCCCTTTTCAAAATAATTTGCTGATTGATTAAATGCTTTGGAAAAGCCATAGGACCCGGAGGTGTGTTTTGAGCAGAGCAAGGGCAGATTGAAGGGAAACTGATTCCAACTCTCTGTCTCTGTCTCATATCTATCACTGCCAATTGCTTGTGCTTCCCAAGTCTGGGATTCTCCTGGGGTGTTCTTCAAAGCAACAGAGTTTGAGATGGGAAATATGTTTATTTGGTTTGAGAAAGCTGAGAAATCTTGGTTCATAATTCTAGGGGTACTGTATTCAGGTATTTAAGTGTGATAGGATTTCCTACTATGTTATTATCACCACCATGTAGCCATTTTGT
This sequence comes from Oncorhynchus keta, assembly GCF_023373465.1. NCBI lineage: Eukaryota > Metazoa > Chordata > Actinopteri > Salmoniformes > Salmonidae > Oncorhynchus > Oncorhynchus keta. The sequence continues at coordinate 24,836,522 of NC_068450.1, forward strand.
CACTTTCATTTACATCAGCGTCAATCAACTTCAATCAACTACTAATTTAATTGAAATCAAAATGAAGAAATGGTAAACAAAATGGCTGAAACATTTAGATGACCATACAGTGCTGGGTATCGTTTAATATGCTGTCTATCTAGAGCGTACCATCTGGTATTTCTAGATGGACAGCAGAGCAGGTACTCAGCCTTTCCATTACCCTTGTCAGTGCATCACTGCTGTGGGAGCTGAGCATCACTGCACTGCTCTGTTCAGTCAACTCTGCTCTGTTCTGGTTGCATGTCTCTCTTAGGGTTGGCCCTCTCACCCTATACCACCCTCTAGTCTACACCACCACAGAACACTACCACATTGCTATCACGTCCTCAGCCCTGGCTGGTCCTTCTGCTGCCTGTCTTAATGCCCAGTTCCCCACTGGGCCCCAGGGGGCTTGGTGATAGCCCGGGGCCAGGATGCTAATGCTGCTACGTCGCTACGCTAGTTCAACTCCCACCTCTTTGGAAAGAGCAGCAGCAGCGGAGGTGGAGGAGCGTGGGACATTATGCGAATGAGAGGGCATAGAGCAGGGTTTTTAATCAAGTGTTGGTAGTGGTCGGACAGCCATAGGACAGCTAGGCACAACTTTTACATCAGCTGACAAAGGAGAAAGCAGACGAATGTTACACTGTGGATTTATTTCGCTGCCGACATGGCTGCTCTGCTCACCAAACAGGCTTAACAAACCTGAATGAAGATATGGAAACCTACCTGTCTGTCTAGGACAACTTTTATGTTAAGTTATTGCAAACATATACTGGGAATGTATTTACTAAATTGGAATATTGGGAAAAAGTCATATTGGTTTTAGTATGCTCTTCATTGTAAAACATACAAGGGTGTAAAAGGCAATCAACATAGACTAAAGAGCCTAGAACTCAAAAGGCCTACACTTTTACACCCGCTGGCCCTTCCCCTCCGTGTTGCTTAATAAACTGTGTCTGGCCCTTCCCCTCCGTGTTGCTTAGTAAACTGTGTCTGGCCCTTCCCATCCGTGTTGCTTAATAAACTGTGTCTGGCCCTTCCCCTCCGTGTTGCTTAATAAACTGTGTCTGGCCCTTCCCATCCGTGTTGCTTAATAAACTGTGTCTGGCCCTTCCCCTCCGTGTTGCTTAATAAACTGTGTCTGGCCCTTCCCATCCGTGTTGCTTAATAAACTGTGTCTGGCCCTTCCCCTCCGTGTTGCTTAATTAATAAACTGTGTCTGGCCCATCCCATCCGTGTTGCTTAATAAACTGTGCTTGACCTTCCCCTCCGTGTTGCTTAATAAGCTGTGTCTGGCCCTTCCCCTCCGTGTTGCTTAATAAACTGTGGCTGGCCCTTCCACTCCGTGTTGGTTAATAAACTGTGCTTGACCTTACACTCCGTGTTGGTTAATAAACTGTGTCTGGCCCTTCCCCTCCGTGTTGCTTAATAAACTGTGTCTGGCCCTTCCCATCCGTGTTGCTTAATAAACTGTGTCTGGCCCTTCCCCTCCGTGTTGCTTAATAAACTGTGCTTGACCTTCCCCTCCGTGTTGCTTAATAAACTGTGGCTGACCCTTCCACTCCGTGTTGCTTAATAAACTGTGGCTGGCCCTTCCACTCCGTGTTGCTTAATAAACTGTGGCTGGCCCTTCCACTCTGTGTTGCTTAATAAACTGTGGCTGGCCCTTCCACTCCGTGTTGCTTAATAAACTGTGTCTGGCCCTTCCACTCCGTATTGCTTAATAAACTGTGGCTCGCCCTTCCACTCCGTGTTGCTTAATAAACTGTGGCTGGCCCTTCCACTATGTGTTGGTTAATAAACTGTGGCTGGCCCTTCCCCTCCGTGTTGCTTAATAAACTGTGTCTGGCCCTTCCCATCCGTGTTGCTTAATAAACTGTGTCTGGCCCTTCCCCTCCGTGTTGCTTAATAAACTGTGCTTGACCTTCCCCTCCGTGTTGCTTAATAAACTGTGCTTGACCTTCCCCTCCATGTTGCTTAATAAACTGTGGCTGGCCCTTCCACTCCGTGTTGCTTAATAAACTGTGGCTGGCCCTTCCACTCCGTGTTGCTTAATAAACTGTGGCTGGCCCTTCCACTCCGTATTGCTTAATAAACTGTGGCTCGCCCTTCCACTCCGTGTTGCTTAATAAACTGTGGCTGGCCCTTCCACTATGTGTTGGTTAATAAACTGTGGCTGGCCCTTCCACTCCGTGTTGGTTAATAAACTGTGCATGACCTTACACTCCGTGTTGGTTAATAAACTGTGTCTGGACCTTCCACTCCCTGTTGGTTAATAAACTGTGCTTGACCTTCCACTCCGTGTTGGTTAATAAACTGTGTCTGGACCTTCCGCTCCAGTCGGTTAATAAACTGTGTCTGGCCCTTCCCCTCCGTGTTGCTTAATAAACTGTGCTTGACCTTCCCCTCCGTGTTGCTTAATAAACTGTGTCTGGCCCTTCCCCTCCGTGTTGCTTAATAAACTGTGGCTGGCCCTTCCACTCCGTGTTGCTTAATAAACTGTGCTTGACCTTCCCCTCCGTGTTGCTTAATAAACTGTGCTTGACCTTCCCCTCCGTGTTGCTTAATAAACTGTGCTTGACCTTCCCCTCCGTGTTGCTTAATAAACTGTGGCTGGCCCTTCCACTCCGTGTTGCTTAATAAACTGTGGCTGGCCCTTCCACTCCGTGTTGCTTAATAAACTGTGGCTGGCCCTTCCACTCTGTGTTGCTTAATAAACTGTGGCTGGCCCTTCCACTCCGTGTTGCTTAATAAACTGTGCTTGACCTTCCCCTCCGTGTTGCTTAATAAACTGTGCTTGACCTTCCCCTCCGTGTTGCTTAATAAACTGTGGCTGGCCCTTCCACTCCGTGTTGCTTAATAAACTGTGTCTGGCCCTTACCCTCCGTGTTGGTTAATAAACTGTGGCTGGCCTTTCCTCTCTGTGTTGGTTAACAAACTGTTCTTGATCTTCTACTTCATGTTGGTTAATGAACTGTTCTTGACCTTCTTCTCTGTGTTTGTTAATGAACTGTGGCTGGCCTTTCCGATCCGTGTTGCTTAATAAACTGTGGTTGGCCCTTCCTCTCTGTTGCTTAATAAACTGTGGCTGGCCTTTCTGCTCCATGTCGGTTAATAAACTGTGGCTGGCCCTTCCACTCTGTGTTGAAAAATAAACTGTGCTTGACCTTCTGTTCCATGTTGCTTAATAAACTGTGGCTGGCCCTTCTACTCAGTGTTGGTTAATGAACTGTGGCTGGCCTTTCCGCTCCGTGTTTATAAAAAAACTGTGGCTGGCCCTTCTGCTCCGTGTTGCTTAATAAACTGTGGCTGGCCCTTCCACTTCTTGTTGGTTAATAAACTGTGGCTGGCCCTTCCACTCTGTGTTGGGTAGCCATTCCCTTTCTTTCTCCCCTTGGGTAAGCATGCCCTTTCTTTCCGGCAGTGTCCTGTATTCAGTGTTTGTATGACAATCCACTTCCTTTCTCTCCGGTGCTGCCTGTCCTTCATCAGCTTAGTGTCAGCTTGTGCCTATTAGACAGGGCTTCCCTCACATCTCAATGTTTCTCTGTGGCAGGGCTCTCTGACCCAGTGTCTAGAGAGCTACCCTCCTTTAGGTTTTGCTACAACCCCAGTTGTAACTAACCTCATTCAGCTTATCAACCAGTTAATTATTAATGAGTTACAGGATAGTAGATCTCCTGGAACTGGGTTGGAGAGCCCTGCACTCTATCATGACAGCTGTGAACTCTGACAGACCTGGTGTTGTCTTCTCCTCCTTCTCTCCCCATGCAGTCATTATGAGCAGGACCGCAATGCGCTCAAGAAGAGGGAGTGGGAGCGGCGGACTCAGGAGGTGCAGCAGGACGAAGATCTCTTCTCCTCTGGGTTTAATCTCTTTGGGGAGCCATACAAGGTAAGGGCCTGGGAAGGAAGAAAGGAAAGAAGGAAGGAAGGGCGTGAGGAGTTGGGAAGGAGGTCAGTCAGCATGCAGCATCCCATCTCCCATCACTTTTCCTAGGGCATCGCCTGGAAGCAAGCATGATGTAAGGTGCTAGATAAAATAAGTTTATACTCCCAGCTTCTACACCCCTCCCTAATATACCCCAGCTTCTACCCCCCATTATTCCTCCAGCTTCTACTCCCATTATACCCCTAGCTTCTACACCCCTCCCTAATATACCCCAGCTTCTACCCCCCATTATTCCTCCAGCTTCTACCCCCATTATACCCCTAGCTTCTACCCCCATATTATACCTCCAATTTCTGCCCCCCCCCATTATAAAACCCAGCTTCTACCCCCCTGTTATTCCCCCAGCTTCTACAACCCCATATTACTCCTCCATCATCTAGCATTATTCATCCAGATTCTACCACCCCCATTATTCCTCCAGCTTCTACCCCACCATTAAACCCAGCTTCTACCCCACCATTATACCTCCAATTTCTGCCCCCATTATAACCCCAGTTTAAACCCCCATTATACCCCCAGCTTCTACCCCCCAATACACCTACAGCTTCAACCCCCCATTATACCTACAGCTTCTGCCCGCCCATTATTCCCACAGGTTCTACCCCTTCATTATAACCCCAGCTTCTACCCCCCTGTTATTTCCCCAGCCCCCCATACACCCAGCTTGACACCCTCCCCATTAAACCCCAGCGTCTTCCAATTCAGCTTCCACCACCCATTATTCCCCAAGCTTCTACACCCACCCCATAATACCACCATCTTTTACCACCCCTCCCCATTACACCTCCATCTTCCACCCCCCATTATTTCTCCAGCTTCTACCCCCATATTTCTCCAGCTTCTACACCCCCATTATTTCTCCAGCTTCTACCCCCATTATTTCTCCAGCTTCTACCCCCATATTTCTCCAGCTTCTACCCCCCCCATTATTTCTCCAGCTTCTACCCCCATATTTCTCCAGCTTCTACCCCCATATTTCTCCAGCTTCTACCCCCATATTTCTCCAGCTTCTAACCCCCATATTTCTCCAGCTTCTACCCCCATATTTCTCCAGCTTCTGCCCTCCCCCATATTTCTCCAGCTTCTACCCCCCCATTATTTATCCAGCTTCTACCCCCATATTTCTCCAGCTTCTACCCCCCCCATTATTTCTCCAGCTTCTACCCTCCCCCATATTTCTCCACCTTCTACACCCCCATTATTTCTCCAGCTTCTACCCCCCCCATATTTCTCCAGCTTCTAACCCCCATATTTCTCCAGCTTCTACCCCCCCCATATTTCTCCAGCTTCTACTCCCCCATATTTCTCCGCTTCCACCCCCATTATTTCTCCAGCTTCAACCCCCATATTTCTCCAGCTTCTACCCTCCCATTATTTCTCCAGCTTCTATCCCCCATATTTCTCCAGATTCTACCTCCCCATTGTACCCCCAGCTTCTCCCCCATTATACCCCAGCTTCTATTCCCCGAGCTTCTACCCCCACCATTACTCCCATTCTATACTCCCGCCCCATTGTACTCCAGCTTCTACCCTTACATTATTCCCAGAGCTTCTACCTCTACCATTATTCCCCGAGCTTCTACCCCCACCATTATTCCCCGAGCTTCTACCCCCACCATTATTCCCCAAGCTTCTAACCCCCCATTGTTCCCCCAGCTTCTACCACTCCCTATTATTCCAGCAGCCTCACCCCCCCCATTATTCACCCAGCTTCTACCCCTCCCTATTATTTCTCCAGCTTCTACCCCCCATTATTCCCCCAGCTTCTACCCCCATTATACCCCCAGCTTCTACACCCCTGTCCCATTGTACTCCAGCTTCTACCCTGCCATTATTCCCCGAGCTTCTACCCCCACCATTATTCCCTGAGCTTCTAACCCCCATTATTCCACCAGCTTCTATCCCCATTATACCCCCAGCTTCTTCACCCCCCATTATACTCCAGCTTCTACCCCATTATTCCCCGAGCTTCTACCCCCCATTATTCCTCCAGCTTCTACACCCCCCCATCATACCCCCAGCTTCAACCCCTTCCATTATACCACCCACACCCCTCATTATACCCCAGCTTCTACTTCCCCATTTTCCCCCAGCTTCTACTCCCCATTGTTCCTCCAGCTTCTACCACTCCCTATTCCCCCCCTCAATTATTCACCTAGCTTCTACCACCCCCTATTATTCCTCCAGCTTCTACCCCATTATACCCCAGCTTCTACCCCCATTATACCCCAGCTTCTACCCCCCCATTATTCACCCAGCTTCTATCCCCATTATAGCCCCAGCTTCTACACCCCTGTCCCATTGTATGCCAGCTTCTACTCCCACCATTATTCCCCGAGCTTCTAACCCCCATTATTCCACCAGCTTCTACCCCCACCATTATACCCCCAGCTTCTTCACCCCCCCATTTTACTCCAGCTTCTACCCCCCATTATTCCTTCAACTTCTACCCCCCCATTATTCCTCCAACTTCTACACCCCCCCATCATACCCCAGCTTCAACCCCTTCCATTATAGCACCTACACCCCCTATTATACCCCAGCTTCTACTTCCCCATTTTCCCCCAGCTTCTACTCCCCATTGTTCCACCAGCTTCTACCACTCCCTAACCCCCCCCCTCAATTATTCACCCAGCTTCTACCAGCCCCTATTATTCCTCCAGCTTCTACCCCCCATTATACCACAGCTTCTACCCCACCATTATTCCCCAAGCTTCTACCCCCACCATTATTCCAGCAACTTCTACCCCATTATACCCCCAGCTTCTATACCCCCGCCTCATTGTACTCCAGCTTCTACCCCCACCATTATTCCCCGAGCTTCTACCTCTACCATTATTCCCCGAGCTTCTACCCCCACCATTATTCCCCAAGCTTCTAACCCCCCATTGTTCCCCCAGCTTCTACCACTCCCTATTATTCCAGCAGCCTCACCCCCCCATTATTCACCCAGCTTCTACCACCCCCTATTATTCATCCAGCTTCTACCCCCCATTATACCCCAGCTTCTACCTCCCATATTATTCCCCCAGCTTCTACCCCCATTATACCCCCAGCTTCTACACCCCTGTCCCATTGTACTCCAGCTTCTACCCTGCCATTATTCCCTGAGCTTCTACCCCCAACATTATTCCCTGAGCTTCTAACCCCCATTATTCCACCAGCTTCTATCCCCATTATACCCCCAGCTTCTTCACCCCCCATTATACTCCAGCTTCTACCCCATTATTCCCGAGCTTCTACCCCCACCATTATTCCCCAAGATTCTAACCCCCCATTGTTCCCCCAGCTTCTACCACTCCCTATTATTCCAGCAGCCTCACCCCCCCCCATTATTCACCCAGCTTCTACCACCCCCTATTATTCATCCAGCTTCTACCCCCCATTATACCCCAGCTTCTACCTCCCATATTATTCCCCCAGCTTCTACCCCCATTATACCCCCAGCTTCTACACCCCTGTCCCATTGTACTCCAGCTTCTACCCTGCCATTATTCCCTGAGCTTCTACCCCCACCATTATTCCCTGAGCCACTAACCCCCCATTATTCCACCAGCTTCTATCCCCATTATACCCCCAGCTTCTTCACCCCCCATTATACTCCAGCTTCTACCCCATTATTCCCGAGCTTCTACCCCCCATTATTCCTTCAGTTGTTAATATCCTGTTCCTGACCAGTCTCGTCAGTCTGTCTCCAGTCTACTCGGGCTCCTCCAGTCGTTGGGCTAGTTGTTAATATCCTGTTCCTGACCAGTCTCGTCGGTCTGTCTCCAGTCTACTCTGGCTCCTCCAGTCGTTGGGCTAGTTGTTAATATCCTGTTCCTGACCAGTCTCGTCAGTCTGTCTCCAGTCTACTGTGGCTCCTCCAGTTGTTGGGCTCCATCAGTGTCTGCCAGTCTGCCAGTCTCCAAATGCACAGTTTTCACCGCCTGTGTGTGTTCTCTTTGTGTGTTACTAGATGAATGAGATGCCACAGATGGTCAAAACAGTATTTCTATAGCGGGTGAATAGCAGCTTGTTCTATGCCTACCGATATGTGCTATTACTTTATGTTATATTAATTAAAGGGATTGGAGACCACTGACTGCATCCAAGCAGATTACTGTCCGTATGGGGGCTGCAGGCATAGACAGCTAATGTGGACAGGATAAGATATCACAGACTTCGAAGTGTTCTAAATGATCTGCTTCTCAATATTTTTACATGCCATATTATGTTTTGCTGTAGCATGTATTCAATTGTACATCAAACACATCCCTTAGGTCCCATATTGTCCATAGGAATGATGTACAGTAGAGTAATGACAAATGTGAAAGACGATTACACCTTCCTCCTGTAAGTCATGGAGGTGCCAAGCAGTCTCAGTCCTTCATGTATCCCCTGCTCACGGTATGATGTATCCATTGGCTGACTGGCTGCAGACAGATACTAGAGAAGATTGTGTGTGTGTGTGTGTGTGTGTGTGTGTGTGTGTGTGTGTGTGTGTGTGTGTGTGTGTGTGTGTGTGTGTGTGTGTGTGTGTGTGTGTGTGTGTGTGTGTGTGTGTGTGTGTGTGTGTGTGTGTGTGTGCTAAGCAGTGTCAATAGAGAGGGATTCTCCCGTGGATGTGTTGTGAGAGCAGGATCTATGGGAGGCTAAGGTGTGAGGGCAGTCAGGCCACTGTTCCCTAGCCAAGCCTGAGATCTCTCAGCTAACTAACTGGACAGATTCGAGACTCAGTCAAGAGGACAGTCATGTGTTCTGGAACCTAATTTCCCTGACTGAAAGAAGTAGGTTGAGCGGGCGCTCAGATGAAGATGAACGGGCATGTTTTGTGTGTGTGAAAGTGTGTAACTATACTTGTGGGGACCAACTGGGAACGTTTTGTTAGTCCCCACAAGGTCAAATGCTATTTCTAGGGGTTTGGGGTTAAGGTTAGAATTAGGTTTATGGTTAAGAACTATGGTTATTTAAGGTTCCCGAGTGGCACAGCAGTCTAAGGCACGGCATCTCAGTGGTTGAGGCATCACTACAGATCCTTGTTCAATTTCAGGCTGTATAACAACTGGCTGTGACTGGGAGTCCCATAGGGTGGTGCACAATTGGCCCAGTATTGTCTGCCTTAGGGTTTGGCTGGGGTAGGCTGTCATAGGAAATAAGATTGTGCTCTTAACTGACTTTCCTAGTTAAATAAAAAATAACGTTTTAGTGTTAAGGTTAGGTCACTGTAACAGTCCTAGCATGTGTGAGTGTGTGGGTGGGTGGGGGTTGGTTCTTCTATCCTTGTGGGGACCTAAAATCCACAAAAGTCCCCACAAGGATAGTAAAACAAGGAACATTTTCAATGAGGACAAAGGTTATTTTAAGCTTAGGGGTTAGGGTAAGGGTTTAGTGTTTAGGGTTAGGAGTTAGGTTTAGGGTATGGCTAAGGGTGATGGTTTAAGGGTTAGGGAAAATATGATTTTTAGGTACCCATGAGGATAGATAAACGTTGTGTGTGTGTGTGTGTGTGTGTGTGTGTGTGTGTGTGTGTGTGTGTGTGTGTGTGTGTGTGTGTGTGTGTGTGTGTGTGTGTGTGTGTGTGTGTGTGTGTGTGTGTGTGTGTGTGTGTGTGTGTGTGTGTGTGTGTAGAGGAAGAGGAATGCACTGGCCCAGCATTCCTCTAGTGAGCAAACAGACAGACAGCAGGGGTAATGGGGAAAGGTACTCTCTCAGTTTGGGTGGGTGGACTGGTACAACCCCACAATCAGACAAAGAGCAACTTGTTAGCATTTCAGTAAATCTCCCAAATATTGTTTGCAATTTGACGTTTAACCTGGTTCACTTTAATTTACATTAACAACAGTTGAAGGACCAAGATCTTGGCAACTGTGCCATACAGATTGCTAAATAGTTGTGAAGAGATTTTTAATTGACCCTAGAGATCTAAAATTGACCCTAGAAATAGTACTGTTAGGAGATCTGGAGAGACCGGGTCAGTCAATTACTAATATACTAATACTCTTAGTAAAAGTATTTATCTTCAACTCGCAATCTGTGGATTCTATTCGATTAGATGGATTGAAATTGTATGTTAAACATCACAGCGTAGTTGAAAGATATATGTTGCGTAGAAATCCGAAGAGGGTGGCCAGCAGAGATTAGGTGGGATGGGCTGAGGGAAGCTGAAGGTTGGGATGTGGAATTGGAGACAACTGGGAGTGGAGTTGCTGTGCAGGAGATAGAATAATGGTCAAACATTAAAGTCAAAAATAAAGTCAAAATTAAACATAATAATAGAAAGTTTGAATGACATTGAGGGGCAGTGTTTTTACAGCTAATGCTGATTTGCCTGAGGCATGTACACACACTCTCATTCAAATGCACACAGACACACACACATGTAATAGTGAAGTTGGCATTGCTGTTATGATTTTAGTTGTCCATGATGTCCTTTGTTTAAAAAATATATATTTAGTATTTTTTTGCATGGTTGTTTGCTGTTTGTCTTCTGTCTTTTTTCTCATTAGTTCATTTTCTTGGTTGTTGGTGCATTGGGGGGTTATTGGGGGTGAGGAATGGAATTAATTGTATTCTTCTTGGGGGCTGTGGGAGTGGTCTCGGATGGTTGAGGGACAGCTTTTGGGGAACTGTGGGGGGATCATGGAGGATTCAGGTTCACGTTTTTTGGCCTGGTCTGAGGTCTGTCAACGTGCCCTTGAGCAGGGCATTGACCCTGGATGCTTCTGTGTGTCTCTCTGAATGGGAATCTGTTGGATGACTGGTATGATGTAGTTATTGAATGGGAATCTGTTGGATGACTGGTATGATGTAGTTATTGAATGGGAATCTGTTGGATGACTGGTATGATGTAGTTGTTGAGAGGCTTCACTGCAAGTATATTGTATGTTTCGGATATTTTAAAAAAATATAGATAATAATAATAAAATAAAATAAAAATAAATAAGCAAAAACAACAGTTGTTGTTACAGTAAGGTTACCTATGGACTTGATGTAGTGTCAGCAATGGAACTGCATTGTCCTAAAAATAGATAGATGGCTTTAATCAGGCTATACTGTAGTTAGTGATTTAGAGTAAAATAGATAGATGGCTTTAATCAGGCCATACTGTAGTTAGTGATTTAGAGTAAAATAGATAGATGGCTTTAATCAGGCCATACTGTAGTTAGTGGTTTAGAGTAAAATAGATAGATGGCTTTAATCAGGCCATACTGTAGTTAGTGATTTAGAGTAAAATAGATAGATGGCTTTAATCAGGCCATACTGTAGTTAGTGATTTAGAGTAAAATAGATAGATGGCTTTAATCAGGCCATACTGTAGTTAGTGGTGTAGAGTAAAATAGATAGATGGCTTTAATCAGGCCATACTGTAGTTAGTGATTTAGAGTAAAATAGATAGATGGCTTTAATCAGGCCATACTGTAGTTAGTGGTTTAGAGTAAAATAGATAGATGGCTTTAATCAGGCCATACTGTAGTTAGTGATTTAGAGTAAAATAGATAGATGGCTTTAATCAGGCCATACTGTAGTTAGTGATTTAGAGTAAAATAGATAGATGGCTTTAATCAGGCCATACTGTAGTTAGTGGTGTAGAGTAAAATAGATAGATGGCTTTAATCAGGCCATACTGTAGTTAGTGGTTTAGAGTAAAATAGATAGATGGCTTTAATCAGGCTATACTGTAGTTAGTGGTTTAGAGTAAAATAGATAGATGTCTTTAATCAGGCTATACTGTAGTTAGTGGTTTAGAGCCTGAGACAGATCTATGCTCCAGACTCCTACAGTGTCATTGACTCAGCTACTTAATAGTCATTGATGTCATCACATCTGCAGGAGAATGGACACTCCACTCCAGGCTTCAGTGTCCGGGCATGTAAACTGGGGGATATAAGGGCCGGTAAAATGATGTGTGTTTAGAAACCAATGTGTGCTGTTAGTGCTTGGCTGGTTCAGCGATGCTTTCTCTTTAGCCCTCTCTCTCTCTACTTCTTCCTCTCTCTCTCCCTCTCCCAGCCCAGTGCTCAGTAGAGAGTAATAGCAATACTTTCCTCTCCTCTTTCCTCTCCTCATCTCAGGCCGCTATTAGTTAATCCCGCTTTAATCCTGTTTAATGGAACTATGCTGTTAGCAGCTATTTGGGACTGATTTACTGCTTTCCACTGGCACCTAGAGAGACGCCCCAGAGCAGAGGAGAGCTGGCTGTACCTTCAGAAGCCCCCTGGTCTCCTCCTGGCTCCTAGTCTCCCTGGTTCCCCTGCCCCCCATGGTCCCCCAGCTCCCCCCGGTCCCTCCTTCTCCCTGGTCCCCCAGTGGTCAGCCCCGGTACTGGATGTTTTAGTCATGGGCACCAGCGTTACCATTGAGGAGCAGACCCCTAGAGATAGAGAAGGAGATACATTCATTCATTTTACGCTAATTTGGCTCTCCAGGGGTGTAAAAGATGTCATATAAAATACTTTTCTTTTTTAAAATGCAATTGTATTTTCCCCTAGTCTTCATCGCTTGTCAGATATTATCAATAGGTTTTAAAAGTAGGATTGCGACATATCAAATTATTTGTCATTTACATTCCCAGTTTCTTTCAGAATTGTATTGTGGTTCATAGCTGAGTCTACCTTACATCTGCTAGCTCCTGGATCCCCTGCTGTTGTTTGTGCTCTATTGATTTAAGATTATTTGTGCTAGGTGTTTACTCATGTGGGTCCATATTGATGCTCTTTATTGGGAAGCACTAATGGATATTATGCAAACTGCTGAGGCATTCTGCTCCTGCACCAGTGAGGAGGGAATGCTTTTACAGGCAAAGATAACCAGATTGGATTACAAAGGAGAGAGACCATTTAACAGATAACTGCTGGATGAGTCTTTGCTCTGCGTCTTTCACTTTTTTTTGTTATTTTTCATATTTTTGTTAATTTCCATATTGAAGGCAAATTACATTACTGTAAAATGATAATCGCAATTGAACATTGCCAATCCCATGACAAGCAGTGAGGGAGAAGAATACACATAATTTCATCAGTCTCAGTCCAGGGTAGTTACAGTACATATCATCAGTCTCAGTCCAGGGTAGTTACAGTACATATCATCAGTCTCCGTCCAGGGTAGTTACAGTCTCAGTCCAGGGTAGTTATGTATTATCGTATCCCTGTAGCCTATCCCTGTAGTGTGTTCCTGTAGCGTATCCCTGTAGCATATCCTTGTATCGTATCCCTGTAGCATATCCTTGTATCGTATCCCTGTAGCGTATCCTTGTATCGTATCCCTGTATCGTACCCCTGTAGCGTATCCCTGTAGCGTATCCTTGTATCGTATCCCTGTAGCGTATCCCTGTAGCGTATCCTTGTATCGTATCCTTATATCGTATCCCTGTAGCGTATCCTTGTATCGTATCCCTGTATCGTACTCCTGTAGCGTATTCCTGTAGCGTATCCCTGTAGCATATCCCTGTTGCCTGTGTATTACTTAACATCTTCACAGCATACTCCCTCACAGACAATATATGGAAGATGTGTCAATGTCTTCTACACATTCACAGGTATCCTTGGGTGTCCTTTGGAATTCTCTTTACTATACTGTGATGTCACTACAACAACAACTAGCTGTGGATAAAACCTACTTTCCCATTGTCATACAGTATGAATCAGCTCAGTCAAATTAGCTTTAATTATACTCTTTGTTTCTCAGATCTCATCTCAGTTCAATCATAAAGGCTAGCACAAAGCCATGATCCCTCCGATGTGCATTAATCCCGAACCATTGCTTGGCAAAGCCGTGATGGCAGAGCTGTGGTGGGGTGGCAGAGTTGTGTTGGAGTGGCAGGGCTGTGGTGGGGTGGTAGGGTTGTGTTGGAGTGGCAGGGCTGTGGTGGGGTGGCAGAGTTGTGTTGGAGTGGCAGGGCTGTGGTGGGGTGGTAGGGTTGTGTTGGAGTGGCAGGACTGTGGTGGGGTGGCAGAGTTGTGTTGGAGTGGCAGGGCTGTGGTGGGGTGGTAGGGTTGTGTTGGAGTGGCAGAACTGTGGTGGGGTGGCAGAGTTGTGTTGGAGTGGCAGGGCTGTGGTGGGGTGGTAGGGTTGTGTTGGAGTGGCAGGACTGTGGTGGGGTGGCAGAGTTGTGTTGGAGTGGCAGGGCTGTGGTGGGGTGGTAGGGTTGTGTTGGAGTGGCAGGACTGTGGTGGGGTGGCAGAGTTGTGTTGGAGTGGCAGGGCTGTGGTGCGGTGGCAGAGTTGTGTTGGAGTGGCAGGACTGTGGTGGGGTGGCAGGGCTGTGGTGGGGTGGTAGGGTTGTGTTGGAGTGGCAGGACTGTGGTGGGGTGGCAGAGGTGTGTTGGAGTGGCAGGGCTGTGGTGCGGTGGCAGAGTTGTGTTGGAGTGGCAGGACTGTGGTGGGGTGGCAGGGCTGTGGTGGGGTGGTAGGGTTGTGTTGGAGTGGCAGGACTGTGGTGGGGTGGCAGAGGTGTGTTGGAGTGGCAGGGCTGTGGTGCGGTGGCAGAGTTGTGTTGGAGTGGCAGGACTGTGGTGGGGTGGTAGGGTTGTGTTGGAGTGGCAGGACTGTGGTGGGGTGGCAGAGGTGTGTTGGAGTGGCAGGGCTGTGGTGCGGTGGCAGAGTTGTGTTGGAGTGGCAGGACTGTGGTGGGGTGGTAGGGTTGTGTTGGAGTGGCAGGGCTGTGGTGGGGTGACAGGGCTGTGGTGGGGTGACAGGGCTGTAGTGGGGTGGCAGGGCTGTGGTGGGGTGGCAGGGCTGTGGTGGGGTGGTAGGGTTGTGTTGGAGTGGCAGGGCTGTGGTGGGGTGGTAGGGTTGTGATGGCACGCTGGTTTTGAACTGTGGGATCTGACACCTATTTAGACAGCAAACAAAGCCTCCCATTGAGAGACTGTTGGCCTGTACAGAGTTATATTGCCCTAGTCCCCGGACCCAGCACATCACTACTGCTGCCTGCCACCATTCAAAGTCTGTCTCTTTAGTATTCTCCTATTCAAATGCTTTTTCAGATCCTCTCTGCACATATACGCACAAACACATAAATACACAAATAAACACACACACACACTTCAACGGAGCTGTTTCCTATTTTAACCCTGTAGCGTGTCCCTGTAGTGCATCCCTCTAGCGTAACCCTGTAGCGTGTCCCTGTAGCATATCCCTGTAGTGCATCCCTCTAGCGTAACCCTGTAGCTTGTTCCTGTAGCGTGTCCCTATTTTACATCCCTCTAGCGTAACCCTGTAGCTTGTTCCTGTAGCGTGTCCCTATTTTACATCCCTCTAGCGTAACCCTGTAGCTTGTTCCTGTAGCGTGTCCCTATTTTACATCCCTCTAGCGTAACCCTGTAGCGTGTCCCTATTTTACATCCCTCTAGCGTAACCCTGTAGCGTGTCCCTGTAGCGTGTCCCTATTTTACATCCCTCTAGCGTAACCCTGTAGCGTGTCCCTATTTTACATCCCTCTAGCGTAACCCTGTAGCTTGTTCCTGTAGCGTGTCCCTATTTTACATCCCTCTAGCGTAACCCTGTAGCGTGTCCCTATTTTACATCCCTCTAGCGTAACCCTGTAGCGTGTCCCTGTAGCGTGTCCCTATTTTACATCCCTCTAGCGTAACCCTGTAGCGTGTCCCTGTAGCGTGTCCCTATTTTACATCCCTCTAGCGTAACCCTGTAGCATGTCCCTATTTTACATCCCTCTAGCGTAACCCTGTAGCTTGTTCCTGTAGCGTGTCCCTATTTTACATCCCTCTAGCGTAACCCTGTAGCTTGTTCCTGTAGCATATCCCTGTATTGCATCCCTCTAGCGTAACCCTGTAGCTTGTCCCTATTTTGCATCCTTCTAGCGTAACCATGTAGCTTGTTCCTGTAGCGTGTCCCTATTTTACATCCCTCTAGCGTAACCCTGTAGCGTGTCCCTATTTTACATCCCTCTAGCGTAACCCTGTAGCTTGTTCCTGTAGCATATCCCTGTATTGCATCCCTCTAGCGTAACCCTGTAGCTTGTCCCTATTTTGCATCCTTCTAGCGTAACCATGTAGCTTGTTCCTGTAGCGTGTCCCTATTTTACATCCCTCTAGCGTGTCCCTGTAGCGTGTCCCTGTATTGCATCCCTCTAGCGTATCCCTGTACCGTGTCCCTGTAGCATGTCCCTGTAGCATGTCCCTGTAGCGTGTCCCTGTAGCGTGTCCCTGTAGCATATCCCTGTACCGTGTCCCTGTAGCATATCCCTGTAGCGTGTCCCTGTAGCGTATCCATGTAGCATATCGTTGTAGTGCATCCCTGTAGCGTGTCCCTGTAGCGTGTCCCTGTAGCATATCCCTGTACCGTGTCCCTGTAGCATATCCCTGTAGCGTGTCCCTGTAGCGTATCCATGTAGCATATCGTTGTAGTGCATCCCTGTAGCGTGTCCCTGTAGCATATCCCTGTACCGTGTCCCTGTAGCATATCCCTGTAGCGTGTCCCTGTAGCGTATCCATGTAGCATATCATTGTAGTGCATCCCTGTAGCGTGTCCCTGTAGCGTGTCCCTGTAGCATATCCCTGTACCGTGTCCCTGTAGCATATCCCTGTAGCGTGTCCCTGTAGCGTATCCATGTAGCATATCGTTGTAGTGCATCCCTGTAGCGTGTCCCTGTAGCGTGTCCCTGTAGCGTATCTATGCAGCATATCGTTGTAGTGTATCCATGTAGTGTATCCCTGTACCGTAGCCCTGTTATGCTTACTGCGGAAGTTGTCATAATCACTGTGTAAGTCTATGGATTGGGATGAGAACCACAAGCCTCCTAGGTTTTGTATTGATGTCAATGTACCCAGAGGAGGACAGAAACTAGCTGTCCTCTGTCTACACCATGGTGCTACCCTACAGAGTGGTTTTGATGCAAAACAGTGTGTTTTAATCAATTATTTGGTGACATGAATATATTTAGTATAGTTAAATCTAAAAAGGATCATTTTAAATAATTCAACATTTTAAATGTTTCCCTATTTTTATTTGTATGATATTCACTAATGATGGTCCTCCCCTTCCTCTGAGGAGCCTCCAATGATCTAGGCCTATAACGCCAATAACCTAGTCCTTTGAGTAACTTTGCTTCAGGTCATGTAATTATATGAACAAAGGAATCTAACCATAGAGCCCTTTGGAGCAGGACATGTAATGTCCATGGCCTTTTCATTGCAAAAGTCCTGATCTTCTCAAAAATATATGTTTGCCGGGTTTTGTCCAGTCTGGAGGATGCTTTCATCTCTGGGTGGAAGGACATAAACATTGTACAGCAGCTGAAACTTGGTTCCATCTTTGTGGAAGCTCATTGGCCACAACAACACTACGCTCCAGGCAAATAAAGCTGTAAAGGAGGAAAACAGAGAAAAATAAACAAGACATTAAAACCTTGTATACCAGCGATAACATTCATTGACCCCCAAGTCCAAGCAATACTCTCAACATAGCTGAAATGTAGCTTGTTCACCCTCAATCATCTGCTGCCAGCAGCATACCACTCTGCATCCACTGCTGGATTGTTTCTGAAGCTAAGCAAGGTTGGTCCCTGTATGGGAGACCAGATGCTGCTGGAAGTGGTGTTGGAAGGCCAGTAGGAGGCACCATTTCCTCTGGACAATTTTTTATATAAATATAAATAATGGGGACATTGCCCTGTGTAGGGTGCTGTCTTTCGGATGGGACGTTGAACAGTTGTCTTGACTCTCTGTGGTCACTAAAGATCCCATGGCACTTATTTTAAGAGTAAGGGTGTTAACCCCGGTGTCCTGGCAAAATTCCCAATCTGGCCCTCATACCATGACGGTTACCTAATCATCCCCAGTTTACAATTGGCTCATTCATCCTCCCTCCTCTCCCCTGTAACTATTCCCCAGGTCGTTGCTGTAAATGAGAATGTGTTCTCAGTCAATTTACCTGGTAAAATTAGGGTTAAATTAAACAAATACTGGTGGAGGAGAAAAGGTTTATGCTGAATGACAAATTCCAGAAAAATGGGTTATAACCTGAATGAATGAATTCCCGATAGCTTGTTATTGCTTGTTGACTGCTACAGCTGTACTAAAATGTCCTGTACACACTTAACCTGCTTCTGCCCAACAATGGCAATGCATATCTCCGTTAGGGAACACTTACTCTGGTAAGTGCGAGAGTGCAATACCTAAATCTGCCTTTGCAAACTATTTTTAAAACTTTGTCTACTCTGTTCATAACAGATTCTAGTTTTGGGAACATAAAACTGTATTGAAATCAAATGTTTAATAGATGAGAAAATTTGCAGAATTTCAGCCAAATTCATCTCGTTTAGTCTTCTCCCGCTGCCGGTCAGTGGGCTTCTTCTCAATACCATATTTGGGAGTGGATGGGATATAGTTGTGAGTGGAAACACCAAGCGGATGCTTCACATACACCCGTTGAAATATGTCTTATTCATTTATCTGTGGCAACACTTTGCATGTAGTCCATGACGAAAATACTAGTAAATCCAATGGATCTTTGAAATATCGGCAGTAGGACGGAGCAGGATTTACCATTTAACAAGGAAGTCTTGAGTGACAGAATGAACTCTCTTTCTCGTGAATGTCCCAGCCCCCTCATTATCTCAACCAATCATGGCTAGGCAAGATTCTGTATTCTCCGTGTCTAAACAGTTGTGATTTCACATTTTATTTATATTTACAGATTACGTACGACTTTGTTATTTAAGGCACATGAAAGTTAAAGAAGGCATTTCTGAAGGAAAAAATATAAATTTGGATGAATTTGGTGGGTCGTTCAAATGCCTCTCCTTTGAAGTAGTGACATGCATCATACACCCAGCTTTCTGTAACGGGTCACATTTAGCCTTTATTCCATGAAGATAAGGTGCTGTAACACAGTGGACTAATCATTGTTTAGAACCTGCTACAGTATATAATGAGGTTTTAAACTACATCAGATTGGATACACCTCCTCATTCAAGGGTTTTTCTTTATTATTAATATTTTCTACAATGTAGAATAATGGTGATGACATCAAAACGATGAAATAACACATATGGAATCATGTAATAACCAAAAAATTGTTTAACAATTCAAAATATATTCTGTATTTGAGATTCTTCAAAGTAGCCACCATTTGCCTTGATGACAGCTGTCAACGTATGTGCTACTGGTGTTGAAGTCAGGTGCAGGAGAGCAGAGAGTTGTGCTCTACTGGTGTTGAAGTCAGGTGCAGGAGAGCAGAGAGTTGTGCTCTACTGGTGTTGAAGTCAGGTGCAGGAGAGCAGAGAGTTGTGCTCTACTGGTGTTGAAGTCAGGTGCAGGAGAGCAGAGAGTTGTGCTCTACTGGTGTTGAAGTCAGGTGCAGGAGAGCAGAGAGTTGTGCTCTACTGGTGTTGAAGTCAGGTGCAGGAGAGCAGAGAGTTGTGCTCTACTGGTGTTGAAGTCAGGTGCAGGAGAGCAGAGAGTTGTGCTCTACTGGTGTTGAAGTCAGGTGCAGGAGAGCAGAGAGTTGTGCTCTACTGGTGTTGAAGTCAGGTGCAGGACAGCAGAGAGTTGTGCTCTACTGGTGTTGAAGTCAGGTGCAGGAGAGCAGAGAGTTGTGATCAGGCGCACACTTTATTCGGCAGAAGCAGACAACCGATGGACGCAACAGTGTCCAACAAACCTCCAGCCAAAGGCAAAAGTGCAAAGCGCAACAAATAAGCAAAAATGTTTAACAATTAAACATACTCCGGGTTGAAATATAGTACCCGGGGGAAAACCAGCTAGGCGCATCAATACAAAACACGTAACAAAACAATCCCACACAAAGGGGGGAACAAGACAAAACAAATGTAACAATGAAAAATGGAGCGGCAATGGCCGATGACGTCGACCGCCGAACGCCCCCCGAACAAAGAGGGGAGCCGACTTCGGCGGAAGTCGTGACAACAGCTTTGCACACTCTTGGAATTCTCTCAACTAACTTCATGAGGTAGTCAGCTGGAATGCATTTTTATTAACAGGTGTGTCTACTTAAACATACATTTGTGGAATTTCTTTCCTTCTTAATACGTTTGAGCCAATCAGGTGTGTTTTTGTGTGTCTTTTGGTAAAAGGCAAAGTCCATATTATGGCAAGAATAGCTCAAATAAGCACAGAGAAACAACAGTCTATAATTACTTTAAGAAATTAAAGTCAGTCAATCCTGAACATTTCAAGAACTTTGAAAGTTTCTTCAAGTGCAGTCGCAAAAATCATCAAGTGCTATGATGAAACTGGCTCTCATGAGGACCACCACAGGAAAGGTAGACCCAGAGTTACCTCTGCTACAGAAGATAAGATCATTAGAGTTAACTGCACCTTAGATTGCAGCCCAAATAAATGCTTCACAGAGTTTAAGTAACAGACACATCTCAACATCAACTGTTCAAAGGAGACTGCGTGAATCAGGCCATCATGGTTGAATTGCTGCAAGGAAACCACTACTGAAGGACACCAATAAGAAGAAGAGACTTGTTTTGGCCAAGAAACACAAGCAATGGACATTAGACCGGTGGAAATCTGTCCTTTGGTCTGATGAGTCCAAATTTGAGATTTGTGAGACGGAGAGTAGGTGAACGGATATTGTTTGTATGTGTGGTTCCCACCGTGAAGCATGGAAGAGGAGGTGTTATGGTGTGGGGGTGCTTTTCTGGTGACACTGTCTGTGATTTATTTAGAATTAAAAGAACACTTTACCAGCATGGCTACCACAGCATTCTGCAACGATACACCATCCCATCTGGTTTGTGCTTAGTGGGACTACCATTCGTTTTTCAACAGGACAACGACCCAACACACCTCCATGCTGTATAAGGGCTATTTGACCAAGAATGAGAGTGATGGAGTGCTGCATCAGAAGACCTTGCCTCCACAATCACCTGACCTCAACCCAATTGAGGTTTGGGTTTGGTATGAGTTGGACCGCAGAGTGGAAGAAAAGCAGCTCAGCATATGTGGGAACACCTTCAAGACTGTTGGAAAAGCATTCGTGAAGCTGGTTGAGAGAATGCCAAGAGTGTGCAAAGCTGTCATCAAACTGAAATGTATTTAGATTTGTTTAACACATTTTTGGTTACTACATTATTCCATATGTGTTATTTCGTTGTTTTGATGTCTTCACTATTATTCTACAAAGTAGAAAATAGTAAAAAATAAATAAAAACCCTTGAATGAGTAGTGTCCAACCTTTTGACAGGTACTGTATAAAAACATCTATTTACAGCAGTGTAACTTATCTGTGAATAAAATCTATAGTAGATAGCCAGATAAAGTGAGATTGATATACTTCTACTGCCTAGTGAAGTTACTCCTTTCATCACCTGTAGTTAGTCTCTATCCAGAGCAGTCAGACTGCAGTCAGTGCACTGAAGGACAGCCCTGCTCCAAACCCAGCAGCCCAGGGCTCATTCCTTCTTTACACAAGAGCCCTTTGTGCCCTGTCTTTGCACTCACTGAGAACGACAGCATCTGGGAGGTCTACAAGTGCCCCTTCAACATCACACTCACTAAAAATACTGAGCCCTCACCGCATGACTTAAATAACCTGTGTGTGCTTAGGCTCCCCTTTGGAGGACATGCTGACGGTGGATAACAGACTACTGCTTTGGGCTGGTTGCTGGTTGGTCAAACACAGACTGCTGTTACAGTAGGGTTCGGTCTATGCTGCCTGATCTGTTTGAGGTTTTTCCGTCTCTGGCTCCTGAAATTATGACTGACCTGATACAGGGGTCACTACTTAGTTTGTATCACTCGTCGTTTGAGATAAACATTTGGACACATCCAGGACTTTGAAAGACCCTAGGTCGTTGCTGTAAATGCCATCCAGTTGTCTGTTTAGATATCCCAAACACTTGGTGAATCCCTCCCTCTCTCCCTGTGCCCCTGTGTCCTAATAAACTGCCCCATTTCAGCCCTTATGTCAAACTCTGCCATCACTGCTCAGAATCCACTCCAATGACAGTAACTGGGGATAGTTATCCATTTGGGTGAACTAAAATGCAATTATTTTTGGAACAACAACCGCACAGCCATTAGAGTTTTATGGGAGACAAGGTTGGTTAGGGGTGATGCTTGGCATGCAGACAGAAGTTTAGCCCTAACTGTCAAGTCCTGACCTTAGAGCCGCCCTTCACTCCGGAGTTGCCAGAGCCACCCTTCACTCCGGAGCTGCCAGAATCGCAGCCCCTCAGTCGAAAGGCGCCCCTCAGTCCAGAGGCGCCCCTCAGTCCAGAGGCGTCCCTCAGTCCAGAGGCGCCCCTCAGTCCAGTGGCGCCCTCTACGAGGGTCTTCAGTCCGGGGCCCGCTGCGAGGGTCCCCGCTCCAGAGGCGCCACGTAAGTGGGCCAAGACTATGGTGGAGTGGGGTCCACGTACCGCGCCAGAGCTACCACCGCGGACAGATGCCCACCCAGACCCTCCCCTATTGGTTTAGGTTTTGCGGCCGGAGTCCGCACATTGGGGGTTACTGTCACGTCCTGACCTTAGTTCCTTTTTTATGTCTCTATTTTAGTTTGGTCAGGGCGAGAGTTGGGGTGGGCATTCTATGTTGTGTATTCTAGCTTTTGTATTTCTGTGTGTGGCCTGGTATGGTTCCTAATCAGAGGCAGCTGTCGATCGTTGTCTCTGATTGAGAACCATACTGAGGCAGCCTGTTTTCCCACTATGATTTTGTGGGTAGTTGTTTTCTGTCTGTATCCTTACCAGACAGAACTGTTTCATTCTCTTTTGTTGTTTTTGTCATCCAGTGTTCAGTTTCTTTATTAAATTTACGATGAACACTTACCACGCTGCGTGTTGGTCCGAAGATTCCTATTCCTCATCATCATCAGATTCGTTACAGAACTACCCACCACCAAAGGACAAAGCAGTGTGGTGAGGAGCAGCAGAGCTGTCTGGAAAAATGGACATTGGAGGAGATACTGGAAGGCAAGGGACCCTGGGCACAGGCTGGGGAGTATCTCCATCCACAGGAGGAACTGGAGGCAGCTAAGGCTGAGAGGAAACACTACGAGGAGTTGGCACGGCTGGCAAGGAAGCCTGAAAGGCAGCCCCAAAAATGTATTGGGGGTGGCACACGGGGAGTGTGGCAGAGTCAGGAGTCAGACCTGAGCCAACTCCCCGTGCTTATCGTAATGAGCCAAGGATGGAACCAGAGCCGGACAGGGCGAAATTGGAGGTGAGCGACGGAAGCGAAGCAGAGACAGTGAAGGAGTTAATGGGGAGATTGGAGAAGAGAGTCATGAGGGCGTTGCTGTGTTGGTGCATGAGGCACGACTTCCGCCCGACGGAGCGTGTCTGGGATTTGATGTCACCTGAGTCAGCTCTCCATACTCGTCCTGAGGTGCGTGCTAGCCGTCTGGTGAAGACTGTGCCAGCCCCCGCATCAGGCCTCCTGTGCGCCTCCCTAGCCCTGCACTTCCTGTGCCCGCTCGGCGCTACAGCTCTCCAAGATGTGCTTACCATGGTGGGCATCGTACTGGTCAGGCACCGTGTTATGCGGTGGACCGCACCGTGTCTCCAGTACGTGTTCTTAGCCCGGTGCGCTACATCCCAGCTCCCCGCATCTGCCGGGCTAGGGTGAAGATCCAGCCAGGACGGATGGTGCCAACCCTGGTCTCCAGACCTCCAGTGCGTTTCCACGGGCCAGGATATCCTGCGTCGGCGCTGCACACTGTGTCTCCCTTGTGTCTGCACAGCCCAGTGCGTCCTGTACATGCGCCCCGCGTGTGCCGGTCTAAAATCACCATCCAGCCAGGATGGGTTGTGCAGGCCCTTAGTTCGAGACCTCCAGTGCGCCTCCACGGCCCGGTCTATCCTGTGCCTCCTCCAAGGACCAGGCTGTCTCTCCGTCTCCTTCCTCCAGAGTCTCCCTCCAGCCCGGAGCTGCCAGCGTCTCACTCCTGCCCGGAGCTGCCAGCGTCTCCCTCCATCCCGGAGCTGCCAGCATCTCCCTCCAGCCCGGAGCTGCCAGCGTCTCCCTCCATCCCGGAGCTGCCAGTGTCTCCCTCCAGCCCGGAGCTGCCAGCGTCTCCCTCCAGCCCGGAGTTGCAAGAGCCTTCTGCCTGTCCGGCGCTGCCAGAGCCTCCCACCTGTTCGGCGCTGCCAGAGCCTCCCGCCTGTCCGGCACTGCCAGAGCCTCCCGCCTGTCCAGCGCTGCCAGAGCCACCCTTCACTCCGGAGCTACCAGAGCCGCCCTTCACTCCGGAGCTGCCAGAGCCGCCATTCACTCTGGAGCTGCCGAACCGCCCTTCAGTTGGGAGGCGCCCCTCAGTTGGGAGGCGCCCCTCAGTCCAGAGGAGCCCCTCAGTCCAGAGGCGCCCCTCAGTACAGAGGCGCCCCTCAGTCCAGTGGCGCCCTCTACGAGGGTCTTCAGTCCGGAGCCCGCTGCGAGGGTCCACGCAGCGAGGGTCCCGGAGCCCGCTGGAGTGGGGTCCACGTCCCGCACCAGAGCCGCCACCGCGGACAGATGCCCACCCAGACCCTCCCCTATGGGTTTAGGTTTTGCGGCCGGAGTCCGCACCTGTGGGGTGGGGGGGGGGTCACGTTGACCTTATTTCCTTTTTTATGTCCCTGTTTTAGTTTGTTCAGGGCGTGAGATAGGGTGGGCATTCTATGTTGTGTATTCTAGGTCTTGTATTTCTGTGTTTGGCCTGGTATGGTTCCCAAGCAGAGGCAGCTGTCGATCGTTGTCTCTGATTGAGAACCATACTGAGGCAGGCTGTTTTTCCCACTATGATTTTGTGGGTAGTTGTTTTCTGTCTTTGTATCCTTACCAGACAGAACTGTTTTATTCTCTTTTGTTGTTTTTGTCATCCAGTGTTCAGTTTCTTTATTAAACTGGTCCGATGATTCCTATTCTTCATCATCAGACAAGGAGGAGATTCGTTACACGAGCTGGCATCCTCTTCGGTTGACAGGTCAAAGGTTAACCACCCAGAAGATAATTCCCCCTCACAGCATCATGTCTCTTCATGCTCCACACCATCCCTTCCCCGGACCATCAACCATTATTTGTTTATTTACTTTTATGCTGTTAACATTGAGTTGTGCAAATACACAGGCTTATGCTTCCTGAGTCTGACGTAGTGTTGTCCTTTACTATCACCACAGTCCTCTGTGATACCAAACGCTGCTACACTGTACGCATGTATCTTTTCCCTTTGTTGCCTAACAATAGCCAAATGATCTCCCTATACGGAAAACAGCTTGGCAATTTTATTGTATGACTGAAATTAATCTTCATTTGCAGTTATTTTTAAATAGCTAGTGACGTGTTTCTGTTATCATTTCTGTTTATATAGGGTGCATCTTAGCATAATGCATGTTTTAGTGCAATTTTTGTACATTCTTACTAGGTTCTTACACATAAAAGGCCTGGCCTGAATATAACAGTAATGTGTTGCACATTAAATAGAATGTTGCCTTTTAGGCAAGTCATGAGTTTGGGGGTGGTTCTGCCCTTTGTCTGAAATCCCCTGTGTGACTGCATTCTATGCTGAACTACCCAAATAAATAAAACAAAACAATAATAAAACAAAATAAAACAGTTATTACAACAACATATCTTTTTTTAAGAGGGCTCATGAGTTTAGCTTTATTTGGAGGTTTTCATAAAATGTAGGTTTACCACTGAGAGATATTAGCTAGAATAGAGTAGTGTTAACAGTCGCATATCACTATTGATTAACAATACAGTTGAGCAGATTATACACTTAGTGAGATCATCCCATTGGTCTACTATATCCCACAGTGTGACTAGATTATACACTTAGTGAGGTCATCCCATTGGTCTACTATATCCCACAGTGTGACTAGATTATACACTTAGTGAGATCATCCCATTGGTCTACTATATCCCACAGTGTGACTAGATTATACACTTAGTGAGATCATCCCATTGGTCTACTATATCCCACAGTGTGACTAGATTATACACTTAGTGAGATCATCCCATTGGTCTACTATATCCCACAGTGTGACTAGATTATACACTTAGTGAGATCATCCCATTGGTCTACTATATCCCACAGTGTGACTAGATTATACACTTAGTGAGGTCATCCCATTGGTCTACTATATCCCACAGTGTGACGAGATTATACACTTAGTGAGATCATCCCATTGGTCTACTATATCCCACAGTGTGACTAGATTATACACTTAGTGAGATCATCCCATTGGTCTACTATATCCCACAGTGTGACTAGATTATACACTTAGTGAGATCATCCCATTGGTCTACTATATCCCACAGTGTGACTAGATTATACACTTTGTGAGATCATCCCATTGGTCTACTATATCCCACAGTGTGACTAGATTATACACTTAGTGAGATCATCCCATTGGTCTACTATATCCCACAGTGTGACTAGATTATACACTTAGTGAGATCATCCCATTGGTCTACTATATCCCACAGTGTGACTAGATTATACACTTAGTGAGGTCATCCCATTGGTCTACTATATCCCACAGTGTGACGAGATTATACACTTAGTGAGATCATCCCATTGGTCTACTATATCCCACAGTGTGACTAGATTATACACTTAGTGAGATCATCCCATTGGTCTACTATATCCCACAGTGTGACTAGATTATACATTTAGTGAGATCATCCCATTGGTCTCCTATATCCCTCAGTGTCACTAGATTATACACTTAGTGAGATCATCCCATTGGTCTACTATATCCCACAGTGTGACTAGATTATACACTTAGTGAGATCATCCCATTGGTCTACTATATCCCACAGTGTGACTAGATTATACACTTAGTGAGATCATCCCATTGGTCTACTATATCCCACAGTGTGACTAGATTATACACTTTGTGAGATCATCCCATTGGTCTACTATATCCCACAGTGTGACTAGATTATACACTTTGTGAGATCATCCCATTGGTCTACTATATCCCACAGTGTGACTAGATTATACACTTAGTGAGTCATCCCATTGGTCTACTATATCCCACAGTGTGACTAGATTATACATTTAGTGAGATCATCCCATTGGTCTCCTATATCCCTCAGTGTCACTAGATTATACACTTAGTGAGATCATCCCATTGGTCTACTATATCCCACAGTGTGACTAGATTATACACTTAGTGAGATCATCCCATTGGTCTACTATATCCCACAGTGTGACTAGATTATACACTTAGTGAGATCATCCCATTGGTCTACTATATCCCACAGTGTGACTAGATTATACACTTAGTGAGATCATCCCATTGGTCTACTATATCCCACAGTGTGACTAGATTATACATTTAGTGAGATCATCCCATTGGTCTACTATATCCCACAGTGTGACTAGATTATAAACTACTGTCTTTTTATACTGACAGACAGAAGCGCCCAGTCTATCCACTTTGGGGGGGACCAACAACCTAAACAAGGTATCTATTATCTATAGATCCACACTAAGAATGCTTGTTTTAATCACTTGTTTAATACATGTTAATACACCAACTGTGCCTTCTTAAGATGGATTTCTGAACGTGCTTTGTACAGGAGTATAGTTTAATACAGTTTGTAAGGTTTGTATTAGACTCAGAGAGGGGCTACTTACTTTTTCATTTTCCTGAGTTGCTTTTAATGTACAGCCTAATCGTCTTGCTCACTAAGGCATGATTTCACCCTTTTCTATGTATGCACGCATTCACACACACACACACACACACACACACACACACACACACACACACACACACACACACACACACACACACACACACACACACACACACACACACACACACACACACACACACACACACACACACACACACACCTCCTATCACACACACTGCCTGCAGAGTTCCTGTCTGTCTGTAATTAGGTGTATCTCTGATGACCTGCTGCTTTCTGTCAGTTGTCAGAGTAGTGGGGAATGATAACCTTGGGGAGAGGACGAGAGTCTGTAACTAACTATACATCTCACCGTCTCTCCTCTATCACTCTCTCTGTCTCTGTCTCTGTAGACAAACAAAGGTGACGCCCTGGCCAACCGGGTGCAGAACACTCTGGGGAACTACGATGAGATGAAGGAGCTCCTGACCAGCCACTCCAACCAGAGCCACCTGGTGGGCATCCCCAAGAACTTTGTTCCCCAGACCCCTGGCCCCATGGAGAAGCAAGACCAGCCCAGCTTCTTAACCAAGGGAGGCCAGAGGGGGAGCAACAGGGTGGGCACAGGGAACCATACCACATCTATGCCCCCTCCTCCCTCCTCTTCGTCTCTGACCAGCTCCAGCCTGCTGCACGGCCATCAGAGCTCCAAGAAGTCCTGGTCCTCCGACTGGTCCCGGGAGCCCACTGCAGCACCCAGGGGGTGGGAGGTCAGGGGGTTGGGGGCCAGGGGGTCCATGGGGTGGGGGGCCTGGGGGTCCAGGGGGTGGGGGGCCCATCCTGCAGCAGGGGGAAACACTCCTTCACCCATGAGCAGCAGCAGCCCCAAAGACACGAGGAGATGCTCATCTCACAGGGCGAGGTAGTGGACCACAGGGGAGACTCCAGCAGCAGCCCCTCCTCCTCCTCCACCTCCACTCTCTCCAGGAGGCACGGGGGCGGGCAGCAGCAGGCCCCTAAGGCCCCGTCATCGGCCGAGCATGGCAGCTACAAGGACAGCAACACTCATGTTAAGTCTCCCCTGGAGCAGGAGCCGGGCTCCCACGGGGCCAGTTCCCCAGTGGCCTCTACCTCCCTGCTGCCCAGTGGCCTCTCCACGCCCACCTTCCCGCAGGGTCTGCACGTCAAGCCCAGCGCCGTGCAGCAGCAGAAGCCTACGGCCTACGTGCGGCCAATGGACGGCCAGGACCAGATGCCCCTGGACTCCCCGGAGCTCAAGCCTCCTCTGGAGGTGGTGGACGTGGGCTACAGCAACCCACCTTTTGGCAGCACCATCACCAGCTCCAAGAGCAAGCTGCCCAAGCTGACCCTGACACAGACTGGGGAGGTAGGGACCTGCATGATTCCCATGACACTACAGTATACACACACAGGCTTGGAGACCGAAAATAAGTGCCGGGGAAAGGCCATTTGTTTTGTGTTAGATCGGCTGGCAGTAGGAAGGGGAAACAGGTTCAGCCAGATAAGATTGGTCTGTGACTTTCCCTCTGTTTTTCATTGAGTCCTGGCAGAGACTGAGCTTGACATAGTGGAGAGGCCTCATTAATAATCAGCCGTTGATTTTTCCTCCTCTGGCGGGCAAGGCTCCTGCTCCTGAACCCAGCCAGCTGAGAGGCCACAGGGTTAAGGGGCCTTCCCTCCTTTTACACACACACACACATACACGCACACGCATACACAGACACACACACACACCCACAATCCCTCACTATGAAATATTCATCTCCGAAAGTAAATCACTCCTGATTAATAGCCATTTTAGTTCACATGGGCTTGTTTCACTTATTCATGTAACCAGTTCTGACATCTTAAAGTAATAGTTTTTTTGTTTGTTTTAGCCTACAGATTTTGGCTTGTTCCCTCCCACAATATTGTAGGTATTTGGCTTGTTTCCTTCCACAATATTGTAGGTATTTGGCTTGTTTCCTCCCACAATATTGTAGGTATTTGGCTTGTTCCCTCCCACAATATTGTAGGTATTTGGCTTGTTCCCTCCCACAATATTGTAGGTATTTGGTTTGTTCCCTCCCACAATATTGTAGGTATTTGGCTTGTTCCCTCCCACAATATTGTAGGTATTTGGCTTGTTCCCTCCCACAATATTGTAGGTATTTGGTTTGTTCCCTCCCACAATATTGTAGGTATTTGGCTTGTTCCCTCCCACAATATTGTAGGTATTTGGCTTGTTCCCTCCCACAATATTGTAGGTATTTGGCTTGTTCCCTCCCACAATATTGTAGGTATTTGGCTTGTTCCCTCCCACAATATTGTAGGTATTTGGCTTGTTTCCTTCCGCGGTATTGTAGGTATTTGGCTTGTTCCCTCCCACAATATTGTAGTTATTTGGCTTGTTCCCTCCCACAATATTGTAGGTATTTGGCTTGTTTCCTTCCACAGTATTGTAGGTATTTGGCTTGTTTCCTTCCACAGTATTGTAGGTATTTGGCTTGTTCCCTCCCACAATATTGTAGGTATTTGGCTTGTTTCCTTCCGCGGTATTGTAGGTATTTGGCTTGTTCCCTCCCACAATATTGTAGGTATTTGGCTTGTTCCCTTCCACAATATTGTAGGTATTTGGCTTGTTTCCTTCCACAGTATTGTAGGTATTTGGCTTGTTTCCTTCCACAGTATTGTAGGTATTTGGCTTGTTTCCTTCCACAGTATTGTAGGTATTTGGCTTGTTTCCTTCCACAGTATTGTAGGTATTTGGCTTGTTTCCTTCCACAGTATTGTAGGTATTTGGCTTGTTTCCTTCCACAATATTGTAGGTATTTGGTATTTGTTTCCTTCCACAGTATTGTAGGTATTTGGCTTGTTTCCTTCCACAGTATTGTAGGTATTTGGCTTGTTTCCTCCCATAATATTGTAGGTATTTGGCTTGTTTCCTTCCACAGTATTGTAGGTATTTGGCTTGTTTCCTTCCACAGTATTGTAGGTATTTGGCTTGTTCCTCCCACAATATTGTAGGTATTTGGCTTGTTTCCTTCCACGGTATTGTAGGTATTTGGCTTGTTTCCTCCCCACAATATTGTAGGTATTTGGCTTGTTCCCTTCCACAATATTGTAGGTATTTGGCTTGTTTCCTTCCACAGTATTGTAGGTATTTGGCTTGTTTCCTTCCACAGTATTGTAGGTATTTGGCTTGTTTCCTTCCACAGTATTGTAGGTATTTGGCTTGTTTCCTTCCACAGTATTGTAGGTATTTGGCTTGTTTCCTTCCACAGTATTGTAGGTATTTGGCTTGTTTCCTTCCACAATATTGTAGTTATTTGGCTTGTTTCCTTCCACAATATTGTAGGTATTTGGCTTGTTTCCTTCCACAATATTGTAGGTATTTGGCTTGTTCCCTCCCACAATATTGTAGGTATTTGGCTTGTTTCCTTCCACAATATTGTAGGTATCCCTCCCACAATATTTGTTTCCTTCCACAATATTGTAGGTATTTGGCTTGTTTCCTTCCACAATATTGTAGGTATTTGGCTTGTTTCCTTCCACAATATTGTAGGTATTTGGCTTGTTTCCTTCCACAATATTGTAGGTATTTGGCTTGTTTCCTTCCACAATATTGTAGGTATTTGGCTTGTTCCCTC
Organism: Oncorhynchus keta; assembly: GCF_023373465.1. NCBI lineage: Eukaryota > Metazoa > Chordata > Actinopteri > Salmoniformes > Salmonidae > Oncorhynchus > Oncorhynchus keta. The sequence goes on from NC_068450.1 coordinate 24,867,687, forward strand.
CCACAATATTGTAGGTATTTGGCTTGTTTCCTTCCACAATATTGTAGGTATTTGGCTTGTTCCCTCCCACAATATTGTAGGTATTTGGCTTGTTTCCTTCCACAATATTGTAGGTATTTGGCTTGTTTCCTTCCACAATATTGTAGGTATTTGGCTTGTTTCCTTCCACAATATTGTAGGTATTTGGCTTGTTTCCTTCCACAATATTGTAGGTATTTGGCTTGTTTTCTTCCACAATATTGTAGGTATTTGGCTTGTTCCCTCCCACAATATTGTAGGTATTTGGCTTGTTCCCTCCCACAATATTGTAGGTATTTGGCTTGTTCCCTCCCACAATATTGTAGGTATTTGGCTTGTTCCCTCCCACAATATTGTAGGTATTTGGCTTGTTTCCTTCCACAGTATTGTAGTTATATGGCTTGTTCCCTCCCACAATATTGTAGGTATTTGGCTTGTTTCCTTCCACAATATTGTAGGTATTTGGCTTGTTTCCTTCCACAATATTGTAGTTATTTGGCTTGTTCCCTTCCACAATATTGTAGGTATTTGGCTTGTTTCCTTCCACAATATTGTAGGTATTTGGCTTGTTTCCTTCCACAATATTGTAGGTATTTGGCTTGTTTCCTTCCACAATATTGTTTCCTCCCATAATATTGTAGTTATTTGGCTTGTTCCCTCCCACAATATTGTAGGTATTTGGCTTGTTTCCTCCCACAATATTGTAGGTATTTGGCTTGTTCCCTCCCACAATATTGTAGGTATTTGGCTTGTTTCCTCCCACAATATTGTAGGTATTTGGCTTGTTTCCTCCCACAATATTGTAGGTATTTGGCTTGTTTCCTCCCATAATATTGTAGTTATTTGGCTTGTTTCCTCCCACAATATTGTAGGTATTTGGCTTGTTCCCTCCCATAATATTGTAGTTATTTGGCTTGTTCCCTCCCACAATATTGTAGGTATTTGGCTTGTTTCCTCCCACAATATTGTAGGTATTTGGCTTGTTTCCTCCCACAATATTGTAGGTATTTGGCTTGTTCCCTCCCATAATATTGTAGTTATTTGGCTTGTTCCCTCCCACAATATTGTAGGTATTTGGCTTGTTTCCTCCCACAATATTGTAGGTATTTGGCTTGTTTCCTTCCACAATATTGTAGGTATTTGGCTTGTTTCCTTCCACAATATTGTAGGTATTTGGCTTGTTTCCTTCCACAATATTGTAGGTATTTGGCTTGTTTCCTTCCACAATATTGTAGGTATTTGGCTTGTTTCCTTCCACAATATTGTAGGTATTTGGCTTGTTTCCTCCCACAATATTGTAGGTATTTGGCTTGTTTCCTTCCACAATATTGTAGGTATTTGGCTTGTTTCCTTCCACAATATTGTAGGTATTTGGCTTGTTTTCTTCCACAATATTGTAGGTATTTGGCTTGTTCCCTCCCACAATATTGTAGGTATTTGGCTTATTCCCTCCCACAATATTGTAGGTATTTGGCTTGTTTCCTTCCACAATATTGTAGGTATTTGGCTTGTTTCCTTCCACAATATTGTAGGTATTTGGCTTGTTTCCTTCCACAATATTGTAGTTATTTGGCTTGTTCCCTTCCACAATATTGTAGGTATTTGGCTTGTTTCCTTCCACAATATTGTAGGTATTTGGCTTGTTTCCTTCCACAATATTGTAGGTATTTGGCTTGTTTCCTCCCATAATATTGTAGTTATTTGGCTTGTTCCCTCCCACAATATTGTAGGTATTTGGCTTGTTCCCTCCCACAATATTGTAGGTATTTGGCTTGTTCCCTCCCACAATATTGTAGGTATTTGGCTTGTTCCCTTCCACGATATTGTAGGTATTTGGCTTGTTCCCTCCCACAATATTGTAGGTATTTGGCTTGTTTCCTCCCACAATATTGTAGGTATTTGGCTTGTTCCCTCCCATAATATTGTAGTTATTTGGCTTGTTCCTCCCACAATATTGTAGGTATTTGGCTTGTTTCCTCCCACAATATTGTAGGTATTTGGCTTGTTTCCTCCCACAATATTGTAGGTATTTGGCTTGTTTCCTCCCATAATTTTGTAGTTATTTGGTATTTGTTCCCTCCCACAATATTGTAGGTATTTGGCTTGTTCTCTCCCACAATATTGTAGGTATTTGGTTTGTTCCCTCCCACAATATTGTAGGTATTTGGCTTGTTCTCTCCCACAATATTGTAGGTATTTGGCTTGTTCTCTCCCACAATATTGTAGGTATTTGGCTTGTTTCCTTCCACAATATTGTAGGTATTTGGCTTGTTTCCTTCCACAGTATTGTAGGTATTTGGCCTTTCATGTGTACAAGCAGCATATGATGAATGCAGTTCAGGACAGATAATGACTGGTTATTATTTTGTAACAGTTAAGGACAGATGTTGAATGGTTATTACTTCAGAACAGTTAAGGACAAATAATGACTGGTTATTATTTTGGAACAGTTTAGGACAGATGATGAATGGTTATTACTTCAGAACAATTCAGGACAAATAATGGCTGGTTATTATTTTGGAACAGTTTAGGACAGATGGTGAAAGGTTATTATTTCAGAACAGTTTAGGACAGATGCTGAATGGTTATTATTTCAGAACAGTTTAGGACAGATGCTGAATGGTTATTATTTCGGGAACAGTTTAGGACAGATGCTGAATGGTTATTATTTCGGGAACAGTTTAGGACAGATGCTGAATGGTTATTATTTCGGGAACAGTTTAGGACAGATGCTGAATGGTTATTATTTCGGGAACAGTTTAGGACAGATGCTGAATGGTTATTATTTCGGAACAGTTCTGGACACTGTAAAGTAACACTTGTTTGTAATTGCTGGAGGTTAAGGCAGAGTCTTGTTTGATTAGCATCAACAATACATTTATCCCTCCTTGTAGCCTCTTAGCTTGACACAGTCGGACCATTTTAGTCTGAAGTCAGTTGTGATATGATGGCTTGTCATGTCACTCCATTTGTGTGTTAGCAACACAAGCAGGGCTGAAAGTCTATTGTTGTGATGGCTTTAGCCTCAACTGTTTATCTTGTACTAATGTTGGGAGGCAAGAGATGTTAATTTTAATGCCGGGGGCATTTGTATCCGCTCTCAGACAGTTGCGTGCTGGAGGATATTTTTGAACCAGACAAAATAGAAGCTTTGCAGGTTAACATGATAGCCATCCTAATGTGTTCTCACCTGAGGTCACTCACTCATTATTTTAGAAAACTCTTTCCACCTGATTGGAATCCACTCCATTTAATCCTGAACATAATTAGCCAGGAAGCACACCCTCTCCCCTCTCTCCCCTCTCCATTTAGAACAGCACTTGGGAAGAATATAGCTACGTGGGAGTGATCCAATGTTAAATATTCAAACACAATGTGTCCCTTACCATTATAAGCCCAGACAGTCCAAAGTGAGAGTGGGTGCTAATTTAGTATACATTGGGGCACCTGGCGGTATATTATAGATCCTCAAAGATGTTGACAGAGGAGGCCATGGCTAAGACTAAGGCTGGAAGAATGAAGGTCTTCATGGAGCCTCAGAACTAACATTGACCTCACCCACTCTGCTCACCAGACATTAGGATGAATTTACCTCAATTATTCAATTAGGTCATTCATTTCAACCAAATTCATGTTTTTCAAAGTATTTGAATAATAATGTTTTGCACATGCTGTTCTTTGCGAAATTGGACTTCATTTCTCCTGTTCCAACTCTTTACCAATCAATCTCCTATAGCCTCTGGACTCGATCCTTCCCCAGATCCTATCTGTGGCCAGCCTCACTTATTGAGCCACCATAAAGGGGTGGCAGGTAGCATAGTGGTTAGAGTGTTGGGTCACTAAATGAAAGGTGTCTGGCTCGAATCCCCGAACAGACAATGTAAAAATCTGTTCCCTGGTAGGCAGTCATTGTAAATAAGAACTTGTTCTTAACTAACTTGCCTAGTTAAATAAAGACTATGACATGTGGGAGGCCAGGCAATACACTCCAACAAAGAACTGTGTTTGTAGTACGCTTCCTGTTACAGGAGGATGCTGGGAGGGCTTGAAATGCAGTGTCTTCTGTGAGACTTACTCATCTATGCACCATATCCCAATATAGCTAACCAGGAAATAAGTAGATAAGCAACAATAAACAAGACTGATATATGATTTAACAGGTTGATACATGGGCAGCCAACCAGATGTTCCCTTCTTTTAATAGTGTAGTCTAAGGCCATTCCCCGCTCCAAACTGCAGTATCTTGAATCTTGAAAGCATATGGCGCAGTTACACCGTACAGTTAACCATATAGCCGGGTTGAAGACCTGGTGGATTTGTAGAGCTCCTCATCGTGTCCTGGATGCAGCCAGCTCAGAGGAAAATGGAGATGGGTGTTGTTATTGGAGCGGGAAGGGAATCAGGGTTGGGAGGGGATGAGAGAGACCCCCTGCAGAGCAGAGCGGGGCCCAGCTGGGGAGAGAAGATGGGGGGGGTGGAGGGGGTAGAGATGAGCGCCATCTCCACTCGCTCACTGACAGATGAGTCACTGGGTAAGCGACGGGGAGGAAGAGAAAGATGGAGATAAAAAGGGAGCGAGAGAGAGTGACTGAAATTGAGAGACACGCAGAGTTAGTCAGAGCGAGACAGGCAGACTGAAATAGCATGGGAAGGGGGTAGAGAGAGAGAGAGAGAGAGAGAGAGAGAGAGAGAGAGAGAGAGAGAGAGAGAGAGAGAGAGAGAGAGAGAGAGAGAGAGAGAGAGAGAGAGAGAGAGAGAGAGAGAGAAAGTGAGAGAGAGAGAGAGCGAGAGAGAGAGAGAGACAGAGAAGAAGAGCTTCCTTTTAAATACCTCTCATGAGAAGAGAAAACATCTTCAAGGACATTGATTTGATTTTCCTTGGCTTTGGTTTGTTAAAAGGAGTAGATTCTGTTGAGCTTCCTGTTTGGCTGTTGTTTTGGCTACTTATTATTCTGAGGTTTATTTATCCATTTTTCTCAACAAAGCGTAGAATAACTAAATTCTTTAAAATCCTCCCAGGCTGCGTTCTTTCTGATGTTTTCAAGGTCCCACCTGGATAGCCTGTGTTTTAGTGTATGTGGAAATATGCATACTCTTGGTAATTACTCACTGCTCATGGCCGTGTGCTAGAGCCCATCCCTAACACTACACAACCCGTTGTTGTTGTTTTAAAGCTTAATTAGATGATCTTATCCTCCAGCTCCTCCATCTAACAACCTCCTCTTCTCCCTTTACAAGCCCAACCCTCTGAAAAGAGAAGAGAGATATCACTGTTCACCCCCCTTTTAAATTAAACGGGTGTGGAAGAGGATACTTGTTCCCCTTCACGGGCATGAAATGTTCCTCTCATCCTCAGCTCTGCTACTGGAAAAACTATTTTGACAGGTTGAGTGTCTACTCCCAGAGTGATAAGGGTGTGCTAAATGGCTTTGGAAGCATCCTGTTATCACTGAGGCTATTGATTAGTGGATTAGCTGCATTCACTGCAAAGTCAGAAAGGACCTGGCCAGCCTCTGTGTCATAGAGGAGTATGAAACATTGACAAGCAGATAACACCTATTGATCCCTCCTAAAAAACAGTTATTGCACCAGGCATTACAAAGGCTTTATAGATCGAATAACCTTATTGCTAGCCCCGCTAAGCAGAAGATTTGAGGAGACAATGAGAGGTTAAGGAGGTGCTCCTCTTGATGGTTATGGAAGAGATAGACTAATGAACATTTTTTATGCAGTGAGGATTTGTTATTCTTTTTTTCTCAAAGCCCATGAGACATTCAATATTTATGGAGTGGTATAAGGCTTGAGGCTTGAATATTCAGCTTACCTGAGTGGACTTGCACGTTGAAAAGTCTGAATTGTTTGCATTGATAATAGTGAAGAAGAAGAGGCAAATTGTATAGACCTGTAATGTGTAACAAGTTGCTGGTGGTCTAGTTTAGAGCATCATGATGTAATGACTATCAGTTTGTAGGGGCTGTGAATCAGAGGAGGAGTCAGCCAGCCACCCATCAGACTCCAGACTCCTGTCTGTCAGCCAGCTACCCATCAGACTCCAGACTCCTGTCTGTCAGCCAGCCACCCATCAGACTCCAGACTCCTGTCTGTCAGCCAGCCACCCATCAGACTCCAGACTCCTGTCTGTCAGCCAGCTACCCATCAGACTCCAGACTCCTGTCTGTCAGCCAGCCACCCATCAGACTCCAGACTCCTGTCGGTCAGCCAGCCACCCATCAGACTCCAGACTCCTGTCTGTCAGCCAGCCACCCATCAGACTCCAGACTCCTGTCTGTCAGCTAGCCACCCATCAGACTCCAGACTCCTGTCTGTCAGCCAGCCACCCATCAGACTCCAGACTCCTGTCTGTCAGCCAGCCACCCATCAGACTCCAGACTCCTGTCAGTCAGCCAGCCACCCATCAGACTTCAGACTCCTGTCTGTCAGCCAGCCACCCATCAGACTCCAGACTCCTGTCTGTCTGTCTGTCTGTCTGTCTGTCTGTCTGTCTGTCTGTCTGTCTGTCAGCCAGCCACCCATCAGACTCCAAACTCCTGTCTGTCAGCCAGCCACCCATCAGACTCCAGACTCCTGTCTGTCAGCCAGCCACCCATCAGACTCCAGACTCCTGTCTGTCAGCCACCCACCCATCAGACTCCAGACTCCTGTCTGTCAGCCAGCCACCCATCAGACTCCTGTCTGTCAGCCAGCTACCCATCAGACTCCAGACTCCTGTCTGTCAGCCAGCCACCCATCAGACTCCAGACTCCTGTCTGTCAGCCAGCCACCCATCAGACTCCAGACTCCTGTCTGTCAGCCAGCCACCCATCAGACTCCAGACTCCTGTCTGTCTGTCTGTCTGTCTGTCTGTCTGTCTGTCTGTCTGTCTGTCTGTCAGCCAGCCACCCATCAGACTCCAGACTCCTGTCTGTCTGTCTGTCTGTCAGCCAGCTACCCATCAGATTGCAGAGTCCTGTCTGTCAGTCAGCCACCCATCAGACTCCAGACTCCTGTCAGTCAGCCACCCATCAGACTCCAGACTCCTGTCTGTCAGCCAGCAATCAATCAGACTCCAGACTCCTGTCAGTCAGCCACCCATCAGACTCTAGACTCCTGTCTGTCAGCCAGCAATCAATCAGACTCCAGAGTCCTGTCTGTCAGCCAGCCACCCGTCAGACTCCAGACTCCTGTCTGTCAGCCAGCCACCCATCAAACTCCAGACTCCTGTCTGTCAGCCAGCCACCCATCAGACTCCAGTCTCCTGTCTGTCAGCCAGCCACCCATCAGACTCCAGACTCCTGTCTGTCAGCCAGCAATCAATCAGACTCCAGACTCCTGTCAGTCAGCCACCCATCAGACTCTAGACTCCTGTCTGTCAGCCAGCCACCCATCAGACTCCAGACTCCTGTCTGTCAGCCAGCCACCCATCAGACTCCAGACTCCTGTCTGTCTGTCTGTCTGTCAGCCAGCCACCCATCAGACTCCAGACTCCTGTCTGTCTTTCAGCCAGCTACCCATCAGATTGCAGAGTCCTGTCTGTCAGTCAGCCACCCATCAGACTCCAGACTCCTGTCAGTCAGCCACCCATCAGACTCTAGACTCCTGTCTGTCAGCCAGCAATCAATCAGACTCCAGACTCCTGTCTGTCAGCCAGCCACCCGTCAGACTCCAGACTCCTGTCTGTCAGCCAGCCACCCATCAAACTCCAGACTCCTGTCTGTCAGCCAGCCACCCATCAGACTCCAGACTCCTGTCTGTCAGCCAGCCACCCATCAGACTCCTGTCTGTCAGCCAGCTACCCATCAGACTCCAGACTCCTGTCTGTCAGCCAGCCACCCATCAGACTCCAGACTCCTGTCTGTCAGCCAGCCACCCATCAGACTCCAGACTCCTGTCTGTCAGCCAGCCACCCATCAGACTCCAGACTCCTGTCTGTCTGTCTGTCTGTCTGTCAGCCAGCCACCCATCAGACTCCAGACTCCTGTCTGTCTGTCAGCCAGCTACCCATCAGATTGCAGAGTCCTGTCTGTCAGTCAGCCACCCATCAGACTCCAGACTCCTGTCAGTCAGCCACCCATCAGACTCCAGACTCCTGTCTGTGCCACCCATCAGACTCCAGACTCCTGTCTGTCTGTCTGTCAGCCAGCCACCCATCAGACTCCAAACTCCTGTCTGTCAGCCAGCCACCCATCAGACTCCAGACTCCTGTCTGTCAGCCAGCCACCCATCAGACTCCAAACTCCTGTCTGTCAGCCAGCCACCCATCAGACTCCAGACTCCTGTCTGTCAGCCACCCACCCATCAGACTCCAGACTCCTGTCTGTCAGCCAGCCACCCATCAGACTCCTGTCTGTCAGCCAGCTACCCATCAGACTCCAGACTCCTGTCTGTCAGCCAGCCAGCCACCCATCAGACTCCAGACTCCTGTCTGTCAGCCAGCTACCCATCAGATTGCAGACTCCTGTCTGTCAGTCAGCCACCCATCAGACTCCAGACTCCTGTCAGTCAGCCACCCGTCAGACTCCAGACTCCTGTCTGTCAGCCAGCAATCAATCAGACTCCTTCCTGTCTGTCAGTCAGCCACCCATCAGACTCCAGACTCCTGTCTGTCAGCCAGCTACCCATCAGATTGCAGACTCCTGTCTGTCAGTCAGCCACCCATCAGACTCCAGACTCCTGTCAGTCAGCCACCCGTCAGACTCCAGACTCCTGTCTGTCAGCCAGCCACCCATCAGACTCCAGACTCCTGTCTGTCAGCCAGCAATCAATCAGCCTCCAGACTCCTGTCTGTCAGCCAGACACCCATCAGACTCCAGACTCCTGTCTGTCAGCCAGCCACCCATCAGACTCCAGACTCCTGTCTGTCAGCCAGCCACCCATCAGACTCCAGACTCCTGTCTGTCAGCCAGCCACCCATCAGACTCCAGACTCCTGTCTGTCAGCCAGCCACCCATCAGACTCTGACTCCTGTCTGTCAGCCAGCCACCCATCAGACCCCAGACTCCTGTCTGTCAGCCATCCACCCATCAGACTCCAGACTCCTGTCTGTCAGCCAGCCACCCATCAGACTCCAGACTCCTGTCTGTCAGCCAGCCACCCATCAGACTCCAGACTCCTGTCTGTCAGCCAGCCACCCATCAGACTCCAGACTCCTGTCTGTCAGCCAGCTACCCATCAGACTCCAGACTCCTGTCTGTCTGTCAGCCAGCCACCCATCAGACTCCAGACTCCTGTCTGTCAGCCAGCCACCCATCAGACTCCAGACTCCTGTCTGTCAGCCAGCCACTCATCAGACTCCAAACTCCTGTCTGTCAGCCAGCCACCCATCAGACTCATCAGATAGACTGAGTGTGTGAGTGAGAGTGTACTGTGAGAGACCGTGTGTGAGACAGTGTGTGTACTACATGGCCCTGTGAGAGACAGTGTGTGAGACAGTGTGTGTACTGCATGGCCCTGTGAGAGACAGTGTGTGTACTGCATGGCCCTGTGAGAGACAGTGTGTGTACTGCATGGCCCTGTGAGAGACAGTGTGTATACTACATGGCCCTGTGAGAGACCGTGTGTGTACTGCATGGCCCTGTGAGAGACAGTGTGTGTACTGCATGGCCCTGTGAGAGACAGTGTGTATACTACATGGCCCTGTGAGAGACAGTGTGTGTGCTCAATGGCCCTGTGAGAGACAGTGTGTGTACTGCATGGCCCTGTGAGAGACAGTGTGTGTACTGCATGGCCCTGTGAGAGACAGTGTGTGTACTGCATGGCCCTGTGAGAGACAGTGTGTGAGACAGTGTGTGTACTGCATGGCCCTGTGAGAGACAGTGTTTACTGTATGGCCCTGTGAGAGACAGTGTGTGTACTGCATGGCCCTGTGAGCGACAGTGTGTGTACTGCATGGCCCTGTGAGAGACAGTGTGTGTACTGCATGGCCCTGTGAGAGACAGTGTGTGTACTGCATGGCCCTGTGCGAGACAGTGTGTGTACTGCATGGCCCTGTGAGAGACAGTGTGTGTACTGCATGGCCCTGTGAGAGACAGTGTGTGTACTGCATGGCCCTGTGCGAGACAGTGTGTGTACTGCATGGCCCTGTGAGAGACAGTGTGTGTGCTGCATGGCCCTGTGAGAGACAGTGTGTGTACTGCATGGCCCTGTGAGAGACAGTGTGTGTACTACATGGCCCTGTGAGAGACAGTGTGTGTACTGCATGGCCCTGTGAGAGACAGTGTGTGTACTACATGGCCCTGTGAGAGACAGTGTGTGTACTGCATGGCCCTGTGCGAGACAGTGTGTGTACTGCATGGCCCTGTGAGAGACAGTGTGTGTACTGCATGGCCCTGTGAGAGACAGTGTGTGTACTGCATGGCCCTGTGCGAGACAGTGTGTGTACTGCATGGCCCTGTGAGAGACAGTGTGTGTACTGCATGGCCCTGTGAGAGACAGTGTGTATACTACATGGCCCTGTGAGAGACAGTGTGTGTACTACATGGCCCTGTGAGAGACAGTGTGTGTACTGCATGGCCCTGTGAGAGACAGTGTGTGTACTGCATGGCCCTGTGAGAAACAGTGTGTGTACTGCATGGCCCTGTGAGAGACAGTGTGTGTACTACATGGCCCTGTGAGAGACAGTTTGTGTATTGCATGGCCCTGTGAGAGACAGTGTGTGTGCTCAATGGCCCTGTGAGAGACAGTGTGTGTACTGCATGGCCCTGTGAGAGACAGTGTGTGTACTGCATGGCCCTGTGAGAGACAGTGTGTGTACTGCATGGCCCTGTGAGAGACAGTGTGTGTACTGTATGGCCCTGTGAGAGACAGTGTGTGTACTGCATGGCCCTGTGAGAGACAGTGTGTGTACTGCATGGCCCTGTGAGAGACAGTGTGTGAGACAGTGTGTGTACTGCATGGCCCTGTGAGAGACAGTGTTTACTGTATGGCCCTGTGAGAGACAGTGTGTGTACTGCATGGCCCTGTGAGAGACAGTGTGTGTACTGCATGGCCCTGTGAGAGACAGTGTGTGTACTGCATGGCCCTGTGAGAGACAGTGTGTGTACTGCATGGCCCTGTGCGAGACAGTGTGTGTACTGCATGGCCCTGTGAGAGACAGTGTGTGTACTGCATGGCCCTGTGCGAGACAGTGTGTGTACTGCATGGCCCTGTGAGAGACAGTGTGTGTACTGCATGGCCCTGTGCGAGACAGTGTGTGTACTGCATGGCCCTGTGAGAGACAGTGTGTGTACTGCATGGCCCTGTGAGAGACAGTGTGTGTACTGCATGGCCCTGTGCGAGACAGTGTGTGTACTGCATGGCCCTGTGAGAGACAGTGTGTGTACTGCATGGCCCTGTGAGAGACAGTGTGTGTACTGCATCGCCCTGTGCGAGACAGTGTGTGTACTGCATGGCCCTGTGAGAGACAGTGTGTGTACTGCATGGCCCTGGCCCTGGCCCTGTGTTTGGGCCCTTAATTTGTCTCATCCAGTATGCTACATGTGGGGACAGGGATTCACTCTCATTACACTGATAATTGGAGAGTATTCACAAAGGAGCAAATCTGTCCTCAGTTTAGCCATGTTTCCTCTCCCATAACTGAGCCCAGAGCAGATCTGTCCTCAGTTTAGCCATGTTTCCTCTCCCATACCTGAGCCCAGAGCAGATCTGTCCTCAGTTTAGCCATGTTTCCTCTCCCATACCTGAGCCCAGAACAGATCTGTCCTCAGTTTAGCCATTTATCCTCTCCCATACCTGAGCCCAGAGCAGATCTGTCCTCAGTTTAGCCATTTATCCTCTCCCACCCTGCCTGCACATGATAACAGCCCTGATTTGCTTTTAGAGAGCAGTAATAAGTCACATTGCAGCCTGGTAGGGATTCTCTCATCAGAGCAAAAATGGAGACCACAAAAATGATATTGAGATATTATTGAAATCAAATTTTTGAATAATAATGGTATGTTTCAGAGGCAGTATTTTTAGGCCTGTGTTTTGGGGACAGCCTTGTGTTATGGAAAGACTGGAACAGTAACTGGATGAGTCCTTTTCTCAGACAGACAGTATGTCCCACGCTGACCAGCCCCGGGTATCATGGGGCAGAAATCTTTATCTTCTGTTCTGTGGAAGCAGTCTCCCTCACCCTCTCCCTCCCTCGCTCGCTCGCCTACACACTGGACAGACAGGAAGTCAGTAACAGGAACATTTGATTATGCAGTGATGCCAAGACTCACAGAGAGAGAACGAGAGAGAGAAGGGGGGATGAAGTTAAAGTGAGTTTCCCCCGAACCAAGCCTTTACCATCACCTTGAGCCTGGAGTCACCCTGCCTGGAGTCACCCTGCCTGGAGTCACCCTGCCTGGAGTCACCCGTGCCTGGAGTCATTTGTCTCGCTACATAGGAAACTGTCCAGATACACTCTAGTGTCCCCACCTTAGGCTGTCAACACATATATTGGTCAGCTCACTCAATACAGGGTTTAGGTAGGTCAAATAAAATACCCAGCAAGGCTGTGACTTGAGCAATACATTCTATGTTATTTTAGCTCCATATTCAGTCATTTGAATGGATGATAATGAACCTAGTACAAGAGCATTTTCGATGTCATCAACATTTACTTGGAGCACTGTTTTCCCCCTCAACCAAATTCACTTGCAGAACTTGCCTTTATGCCCACATTGCTTTTTACTTGAACATTTCAATCATAAAATACACACCATGCCCACAAACTTTTTTTTCTTCGATTTGGCTTTGAAGTTGGGGTTTTGTGAAAGGGTAAATGTTTATTTTTCTGTGTCATGGAAGAGGTGTTTACTTGGTGCTTATGCTTTGTTGAGTGAACCAGAGTAGGACATCATCCTTACATGACAGTGTAATTGGAGATGGCAAGGAGGTATTTATCACCACACAGTCAGCTGGTTGGCAGAGGAAAACAGAGAGGGAGAGAGAGGCTGTGAGCGAAGTGTTTGGAGAAACTGGGATTAAGGGGCTGTTGAGTGAGGAGAGAAGAGGGCCCAGTGAGCCTACAGGAGTGATAGATGCCAGCTGCCCTTGATCTATACTGTTTACAGATCCATTATATTTAGTTTGGGGCAACAGGGTTTCGCTGTTATGTATCTCAATACCAGGCTGATCTTAGATCAGATTATAACTACTCTAAACTCTACTCAATCATTGATATAGCCCCTTCCACCTGATCTTGAACTGACCAGAAACCACAACATAACAGCCTTCATCCAGACATGGCAGATCAGCCTCCGTTGTGGTATATTATAATGCCTGTAAGCTTCATGCTAATGACTCTCTAATGTGACAAATGAGAACAGAAAGGCACCTGGATCAGAGGAGATGTTAAAAAACATATTTACATATAATCATTTATATAATTTAAGGGAAGCCTAGGGCATCCGTAGGTGGGCCTGGTGAGAAGCAATGGAAATTGACAGCACTGAGTGGTGGGTGGGAGTTAGGTCACCCACTAGGGCTCACAGACACTTCCTGGTTCCTTACTCCACCGCGTTTCACCCAGTCATGCTTGATGGGCTCTTCCCATCCGCCTCTGTTTAAAATCACTTCAGATTTCATTTGACTTCATTAATGTGAGTCTTTGGTGCAAATGTACTGATATAGTGGGTAATGTGGCTAATAAACATAAAGCATGTGCAATAACTCAGTCCCAGCAGACCCCTCACAAACAGGGAGGAGAGAAAGAAAGGGGAAAGCCGAGATGATTATCACAGTGGAAGAATGGATCTGATAACAGAAACCTAGAGGTTGAAATGGGCTATTGTGCTTTTTATCCATACACTGTATGTGCTCTATATTCTTCTTCTTCGTCTTCAGACTTTGTTCACAGCTTAGTGTCTGAATGTGCCATGTTTTCAAATAATCTATATCTGATTTGTGTGTTCATTTTTACATACTATCTACTACCGGTCAAAGTTTGGACACACCTACTCATTCAAGTAGGTGTGTCCTTTACCTTGATGAGAGCTTTGCACACGCTTGGCATTCTCTCAACCAGCTTCACCTGAAATGCTTTTTCAATAGTCTTGAAGGGGTTCCCACTTATGCTGAGCACTTGTTGCCTGCTTTTCCTTCACTCTGCGGACCCAGTCATCCCAAACCACCTCAATTGGGTTGAGGTCGGGTGATTGTGGGGACCAGGTCATCTGATGCAGCACTCCATCACTCTCCTTCTTTGTCAAATAGGAAATCTGAGGTTTGTTGTTTCATTTAAGTGATTGCCTATCCAATGTCGAATAAGAGTGGACTAGGCTGAGGCCAATCAGTTGTTTACTGCGCGGTCATGCGGGCGCGCCGTTCCTTCTTTTTCCTCTGTAATGAATACGCTATTGGAATATTATTGAAGATTTACGCTATTGGAATATTATTGAAGATTTATTATAAAAAGACCCTAAGGATTGATTGTAAACATCGTTTGACATGTTTCTACAAACTGTAATGGAACTTTTTTGACTTTCCGTCTGGATTTTGCGCTCGCGCATTGTGCCTTTGGAATGAATAGTGAACTAAACGGGTGAATAATACGGAGGTATTTGGACATAAATATGGACGTAATCGAACAAAACAAACATTTGTTGTGGAAGTGGGAGTCCTGGGAGTGCATTCCGATGAAGATCCGCAAAGGTAAGTGAAGATTTATAATGTTATTTATGACTTTTGTTGACTCCACAATTTGGCGGGTAACTGTATGTCTTGTTTTTGTGGCTGAACGCTGTTCTCAGATTATTGAATATCGTGCTTTTGCTGTAAAGCTTTTTTTAAATCGGACACAGTGGTTTCATTAAGAACAGGTTTATCTTTAATTCTATGTAAAACATGTGTCTTTCATCAAAGTTTATGATGAGTATTTATGTTATTTGATGTTGCTCTCTACAATTTAACCAGATTTTTTGGAGGCATTTCTGAACAGGGCGCCAATGTAAACTGAGGTTTTTGGATATAAATATGAACTTGATCGAACAAAACATACATGTATTGTGTAACATTGAGTCCCGGGAGTGTCATCTGATGAAGATCGTCAAAGATTATTGATTAACTTTGTCTATATTTCTGCTTTTTGTGACACCTCTCTTTGGTTGGAAAATGGCTGAATGCTTTCTGTGACTAGTTGCTGACCTAACATAATGATATGTTCTGCTTTCACCGAAAGGCCTTTTTGAAATCAGGCACTGTGGTTGGATTAACGAGAAGTGTATCTTTAAAATGGTGTGAAATACTTGTATGGTTGAGGAATTTTAATTATGGGATTTCTGTTGTTTTGCATTTGGCGCCCTGCAATTTCACTGGCTGTTGGCGAGGTGGGACACTGGCGCCCCGAACAATCCCAGAGAGGTTTTAAGAAGGAAAGAACTTCCACAAATTGACTTTAAGAAGGCACACCTGTTAATTTATATCTATTCCAGGTGACTACCTCATGAAGCTGGATGAGAGAATGTCAAGAGTGTGCAAAGCTGTCCTCAAGACAAAGGGTGGCTATTTGAAGAATCTGAAATATAAAATATATTTTGATATGTTTAACACGTTTTTGTTTACTACATGATTCCATATGTGTTATTTCATAGTTTTGATGTCTTCACTATTTTTCTACAATGTAGAAAATAGTCAAAATAAAGAAAAACCCTTGTAAGTAGGTGTTCTAAATCTTTTGACCGGTAATGTATTTGTACAAAACCCCTCCAGGCTTTCTGTATGCATTACGCTATGTACCTAAAATTCAATAACAGCTTTATTTGAAAATCTATATTTACTTATCGGAAAAGTAAATAGATCAACAGCATGATAGTAAGACGACTGTTAAATGATTCTTGAAGGGAGACTGAGAATAGATCAGTCCCTCTTTATCCTAAGACGCCGTTTCGGTCTTTACATGTCAAGATTGTAACTGTCAAGTAACACTATTTCACACGTCAAATTATCTTTTAATTTGAAACATCAAATAAATGTCTATTATGGAATGAATTTGCATGCGCAACCCAAGCACCAGCACTATGATCAGTAGCACTGTGAAAGCTGTTAAATGAAAAAACAAGTCTGCCAACAAGCACACACTCTGGCCTCACAACGGCATTCAATAGTGTGTTGAGTTGTCATGATATCCTGAAGGGAGTTTCCTAGACATCAGGATGTCTTTAACGGTCCTCTGCTCTGAGAATGAACACTGGATTGAACCTGCTGGTCACAGACAGTCCTCTCTTCGAGACCAAACAGCACTTGTTCACAGTCCACTCTAAAAGACCCTAGGCATCTGTTCATAGACGAGGCCAGGACTGAGAACAGTGTCTTCAGAAGGCCTCTCCTCAGCCATATCTCCAGAGATAATGGGCTCCGTTCCCACTGTGGAGCCACCTGGGCACCAGGCATGCCTAGTCCTCCAGAAGGACGGGAACCTGGGACGAAAATGCCCCCCAGACAGATCTTAATCAAGAAGGAGGTTCTCTCTCCTCAGACGTGTCACCCGCACGGCCGACTGGATTAACAGGCCAGATGACTTTTATAGTGAACTATATAGGGACAAGATGCATCCTAGCTTCTTCTCCTTGGAAAAGGAGACGTTATTAGGAGGCTTCCCCATTAGAAGTAACAGCTGGGATCATTTGCATAATACCCAGCAGAAATATTTTTCCCCTGGCTGCTTGTCAACCCGAGAGAAGAAAAAATAAAAATGTATTTCATTAGTCCTGCCACGAGAATAGCAACATTTCTGCTGCTTCTTATTGAACATCAACGTAGGATTACTTAATTTCTACTTAATTCCTACTCATAGATCAATATATTTTGGTTGAGATTTGGTCGTCTCGAAATGCCAAAATGATTTGAAGTGAGAGCATGACTTAGTTATTAAGTATGTATCTCTCTCTCTCTCTCTCTCTCTCTCTCTGTCTGTCTATGTTATTCATCTGAACTGTTGTCTGTCTGTCTGTCTGTCTGTCTGTCTGTCTGTCTGTCTGTCTGTCTGTCTGTCTGTCTGTCTGTCTGTCTGTCTGTCTGTCTGTCTGTCTGTTTATGTTATTCATTTGAACTGTTGTATCTTTATGTATGTCTGTCTGTCTGTTTATGTTATTCATTTGAACTGTTGTATCTGTATGTATGTCTGTCTGTCTGTTTATGTTATTCATTTGAACTGTTGTATCTTTATGTATGTCTGTCTGTCTGTTTATGTTATTCATTTGAACTGTTGTATCTGTATGTATGTCTGTCTGTCTGTTTATGTTATTCATTTGAACTGTTGTATCTGTATGTCTGTCTGTCTGTTATTCATCTGAAATGTTGTCTCTCTCTCTGTCTGTATGTTTGTTATTCATCTGAACTGTTGTCTCTCTGTCTGTATGTTTGTCTGTCTGTTATATATCTGAACTGTTGTCTCTCTTTTTGCATGCTGTCTGATCCTCATTATTTTCTCGCTTGTCTGAACATATTTTCTCCTCCCTGGTTAAGACAAGCAGGAGTTTAAATAAGGACCTCTAAACTCAGACGCTTTCAAATGGCAAATGACATTGGATTAAGTGTCACATTACCATTGCAACATTCAGTATCCAATTGATTATCATAGCATTAGGCCACACTCTTAGGGAATGGGAAGGAGTCAGTGGTTCACATTTAAATACTGAAATACATATGCTACAAAAAAGTATGTATAGTATCTTTAGATCAGAGAATGGACGGTAGCAAATACATTTGGATGTTGATTGCCTTCGGTGAGGGAGTGGAAAGGTAGTTTTTGGTTGCCAGGTTCGGAAGAGGTTGCCAGGTTGGGTTGAGGAATTTCTGCATCTCTTCCTCATGGCTCGGAGGTAATACTGCATTGCAAAGCACCCATATGCACACAATGATCTAAGGGCTCATCAAATGCCCTCCCCTCCTCCACTCTCCTCCTCTCCCACTCACGCCACATGTTTTCTGTTAGCTTTAGCGCCTATAAATAGGGAACGATGGCAGCAGAACACAATTACACTGTGGAATTAGTGTGATGTCATTTCAGGGGAGCGTGATAAACATACGTTCTCTAGAGCCAGCCCATCCATTCCCCATGGGGGCTGGAAGAGGTCACCCCACATGAACTATCTTACAGTACATATCGTAAGACCTCCGGTCATCAAGCCCTCTACACTCACCTCTGACCTGTAACTTACTCCCCTCCCTCTTACATTTACATTTACATTTAAGTCATTTAGCAGACGCTCTTATCCAGAGCGACTTACAAATTGGTCTTCATCAATGTGTGGAATGATTGGTTGTCTTTTGAAATGAGATGTTTTCTTGAATTCTTTGCCTTTTTGAATAGATAGATTCTACGAACTATGAATTGTCGTTAACACTGGAATGGATTGGATGTGACATGATATCCCAAAGCCAGTCAAATATTGCAACTATTACCTGCATGCTATCAAGGAAAAAGTGGCAAATACAGAACACATTTGAGATTTAACATTACATTAAGCCGTTGGAAATCTAGGCTCAGTCAATTTAAGGCAACAGAAAACACTGAGTTCCTAATGGATTTTCCTCTCTCCACCATCCAAGCATGGTTTATGTCTGTTGCCTGGAAAAAGAAACACTTTATGGCTGCAGGCATTACAATACACAATGTGGCCTACTGGTAGGGCTTTAGTCATTCTAATTGATTTTAGATGCTCTGTGCTGTTGCTGAATATCTGTGGTGGTTTGTAATAAAATACCAACTGTGCAATTCTGCGAGTATGTTAAGCAGAGCATGACCAGATATGCAAATGTGGCACAGAATAGCCAAAGTTGAATTTGGAGTATCTGGCATTTAGTTTAGAACTCCATGCAATACAGAGGTGGGCTGACCGGAGATGAAACCCTATTTATCGACTGGGAGAAATGGTTTGGTTTTAGAGAGAGAGAAGGAGAATATAACACATAGATATGCATGGTGTGTAAAGATGAATGACACAGGGGTTTGGAGGGTCTCCGTGTGGTGAGGGTGAAGTCTTACGACTGGTAAGTACCAAGGGTAGATCCTCCCTCAGAATTTACTGAGACTAGCCTATCCATTCCGCTTCTCTTACATGTGTGTTCAGACTGACTTTCTCTGCAGTTAGGTGTGTGTGTATTTGTTTGTGTGCGCATGTGTGTGAGTGCGTGTATGTGTGTATGTGTGTACAGAAAGTATGTGTGCGTGTGCGTGTGCATGTGTGCGTGTGCGTGCGCGTGTGTGTGCGTGTGTGTGCGTGTGTGTGCGTGTGTGTGTGTGTGTGTGTGTGTGTGTGTGTGTGTGTGTGTGTGTGTGTGTGTGTGTGTGTGTGTGTGTGTGTGTGTGTGTGTGTGTGTGTGGTTATTTCTTGGCCCAGCATAGTGAACCAACCCTGATTTTATTTTATTTGATTTTTTATTTCACCTTTATTTAACCAGGTAGGCTAGTTGAGAACAAGTTCTCATTTACATCTGCGACCTGGCCAAGATAAAGCATAGCAGTGTGAACAGACAACAACACAGAGTTACACATGGAATAAAGAAGCGTACAGTCAATGGCACAATAGAAAAAAGGAGTATATACATTGTGTGCAAAAGGCATGAGGAGGTAGGAGAATAATTACAATTTAGCAGATTAACACTGGAGTGATAAATGATCAGATGAAGATGTGCAGGTAGAGATACTGGTGTGCAAAAGAGCAGAAAAGTAAATAAATAAAAACAGTATGGGGATGAGGTAGGTAAATTGGGTGGGCTATTTATCAATGGACTATGTACAGCTGCAGCGATCGGTTAGCTGCTCAGATAGCAGATGTTTAAAGTTGGTGAGGGAGATAAAAGTCTCCAACTTCAACGACTTTTGCAATTCGTTCCAGTCACAGGCAGCAGAGTATTGGAACGAAAGGCGGCCAAATGAGGTGTTGGCTTTAGGGATGATCAGTGAGATACACCTGCTGGAGCGCGTGCTACGGGTGGGTGTTGCCATCGTGACCAGTGAACTGAGATAAGGCGGAGCTTTTACCAAGCATGGGCTTGTAGATGACCTGGAGCTAGTGGGTCTGGCGACGAATATGTAGCGAGGGCCAGCCGACTAGAGCATACAGGTCGCAGCGGTGGGTGGTATAAGGTGCTTTAGTAACAAAGCAGATGGCACTGTGATAAACTGCATCCAGTTTCCTGAGTAGAGTATTGGAAGCCATTTTGTAGATGACATAGCCGAAGTCAAGGATTGGTAGGATAGTCAGTTTTACTAGGGTAAGTTTGGTGGCATGAGTGAAGGAGGCTTTGTTGCGAAATAGAAAGCCGATTCTAGATTTGATTTTGGATAGAGATGTTTGATATGAGTCTGGAAGGAGAGTTTACAGTCTAGCCAGACACCTAGGTACTTATATATGTCCACGTATTCTAGGTCGGAACCATCCAGGGTGGTGATGCTAGTCGGGCGTGCGGGTGCAGGCAGCGAACGGTTGAAAAGCATGCATTTGGTTTTACTAGCGTTTAAGAGCAGTTGGAGGCCACGGAAGGAGTGTTGTATGGCATTGAAGCTCGTTGGGAGGTTAGACAGCACAGTGTCCAAGGAAGGGCCAGAAGTATACAGAATGTGTCATCTGCGTAGAGGTGGATCAGGGAATCTCCCGCAGCAAGAGCAACATCATTGATATATACAGAGAAAAGAGTCGGCCCGAGAATTGAACCCTGTGGCACCTCCATAGAGACTGCCAGAGGACAGGACAACATGCCCTCCGATTTGACACACTGAACTCTGTCTGCAAAGTAGTTGGAGAACCAGGCAAGGCAGTCATTAGATCATTAGATAAACCGAGGGTACTGAGTCTGCCGATAAGAATGTGGTGATTGACAGAGTCGAAAGCCTTGGCCAGGTCGATGAAGATGGCTGCACAGTACTGTCTTTTATCGATGGCGGTTATGATATCGTTTAGTACCTTTAGCGCGGCAGCTTTCCAGTCCTTGGGGATCTCAGACGATATGAAAGAGAGGTTGAACAGGCTGGTAATAGGGGTTGCGACAATGGCGGCAGATAGTTTCAGAAATAGAGGGTCCAGATTGTCAAGCCCAGCTGATTTGTACAGGTTTTGCAGCTCTTTCAGAACATCTGCTATCTGGATCAGCCAGAGCAGTAAGTTGGTGTTGTTGATGATAGACTGGTGTTGATGACTCAGGTAAACTGGTATTGACGGTAAACTGATGTTGATGGTAAACTGGTATTGATGGTAAACTGGTGTTGATGACTCAGATAAACTGGTGATAGTAACTGGTGTTGATGACTCAGGCAAACTGTTGTTGTTGGTAAACTGCTGTTGATGATGTTATTTTTCACATACAAATGGTTAGCAGATGTTAATGCGAGTGTAGCGAAATGCTTGTGCTTCTAGTTCCGACCATGCAGTAATATCTAACAAGTAATCTAATCTAACAATTTCACAACAACTACCTTATACACACAAGTGTAAAGGAATGAATAAGATGATAAACTGGTGTTGATGGTAAACTGACATTGATGGCAACTGGTGTTGATGACTCAGGTAAACTGGTGTTGATGGTCTCCTGGTGTTGATGGTCTCCTGGTGTTGATGGTAAACTGACATTGATGGCAACTGGTGTTGATGACTCAGGTAAACTGGTGTTGATGGTCTCCTGGTGTTGATGGTAAACTGGTCTGTTTATTGAGATTGAGAGTTTAGGACCTGAGACAAATCTAATACCTGATTGATAATGATTATTATTATTACCGGCTACTGCTCATTATTCAAATGAAGCCCTTTCCTGGCCCTGTCCTGGTCTGGCCCTGTCCTGGTCCTGCCCTGGCCTTGTCCTGGCCATGCTGATAGAAACACAAGCCGTTAGTCTGCTCTGGGGTAAATTCACACCCCTCTGACCCCCTAAGTAGCTCTCCTCTCCACCCCAGCTTGCCTGCCTCTTTAACACTTTCATTGGAGATTATTTAGTTGATCTTCAGCTATTGAAAAGATCCTCTGCTGGATTTTCTCAGAGTTTACACAGTTTGAGCTGTTTGCGTCAGTGCTTTATCACTTGGTTTATGGAAATCAGCATTGTGTTGACTGAGGAAAGATCTGTCAGGGAGGAAGAGATATTCTATAATTGTGAATGATACGATCTATATGTTATTTCCTCCACTCGTCGAATACATAGTTTTCTGTACTGTAACTCCTCCACCTCCTCCAGACATACACGGACACAGTGAGACTCGGATCTCCTGGAGTGTGTGTGAGCATGGTGGTGTGAAATACTACACTGCTTGTGTGCAAACACAAATGGTAAGAATGAATGTGGTGGTTTCTAGCAGCACTGGGACCATGCTATGAAGGACTTTACTTCACTGATGGGATCAGGTGAGATATTTATTTTAATTTTTTTATTAGTCAGAGGTCACTTCCGAAGTGATCACTTCCTGGTATAACCTCACTTCCCTTGTAGTCTGAAGGCTGAGTCGTGTTAGTGTTTTGGAATTGTTTGAGTGAAATCCACAGTGATACGTTACTGTGAGTCACTCTTCCACGTTGCTTTTTTGCATGATCAGCTGTTGTGTTGTTAGCGATTCAAATGTGATTCACTCACACTGTAAATTGAAGAGAAATTTTATTTTCAAATTAAATAAAGCATGCCTTAGAATCTTCTACTGCTTTCACATAGGATTTACGGTATTTAACCTGTACAATTAATTGGGCAATGTTTATATGACCCCTGACAATCAGGCCATTTTTACCACATTATTGCCTGCATACAGCTTTTATACTTCCTGTGCACATGCCAGCATCCTGTAGAGGAGTAGTAGTAGTGGTGTTCAGATGTGGGTGGGCGTCTATTTTAGTATATCCATTGAGAATATACACCATCAAAAATAAATCCATTATTTATTAGTGTTAACAGGTCCTAAGAAACATTATAAGACTAATACATTTTTTATTTCAAAATAATAAAATAGAATATTTGGAGTTTAATTAGACCTTTGTATATATAATAATAATATATATATATATATATATATATATATATATATATACAGTGGGGCAAAAAAGTATTTAGTCAGTCACCAATTGTGCAAGTTTTCCCACTTAAAAAGATGAGAGAAGCCTGTAATTGTCATCATAGGTACACTTCAACTATGACAGACAAAATTAGAAGAAAAAAAATCCAGAAAATCACATTGTAGGATTTTTAATGAATTTATTTGCAAATTATGGTGGAAAATAAGTATTTGGTCACCTACAAACAAGCACGATTTATGGCTCTCACAGACCTGTAACTTCTTCTTTAACTTCTTGGATATAGGGGGAGCTATTTTAATTTTTGGATGAAAAACGTTCCCGTTTTAAACAATATATTTTGTCACGAAAAGAGGCTCGACTATGCATATAATTGACAGCTTTGGAAAGAAAACACTCTGACGTTTCCAAAACTGCTAAGATATTGTCTGTGAGTGCCACAGAACTAATGTTACAGAAAAAACCCAGATAAAAATCCAATCAGGAAGTGCCGCATTTTTTAAAACCGCCTCATGCCAATGACTCCTTAT
This sequence comes from Oncorhynchus keta, assembly GCF_023373465.1. Classification (NCBI taxonomy): domain Eukaryota; kingdom Metazoa; phylum Chordata; class Actinopteri; order Salmoniformes; family Salmonidae; genus Oncorhynchus; species Oncorhynchus keta. The sequence continues at coordinate 24,891,190 of NC_068450.1, forward strand.
ATGGCTGTGAAGGAGCTAGGAGTCAGCTTACGTTTTCCATGTTTTCCCCAAGGTGTCTGCAGCATTGTGACGTATTTGTAGGCATATCATTGGAAGATTGACCATAAGAGACTACATCTACCAGGTGGTCGCTTGGTGTCCTCCGTCGCAATTATTGCGTAATCTTCAGCTGCAGTATTTTTCCGTTTGCTTCTGATGAGAAGCCAACTGCCACCACTGATAGATTATCGAATAGATATGTGAAAAACACCTTGAGGATTGATTCTAAACAACGTTTGCCATGTTTCTGTCGATATTATGGAGCTAATTTGGAACAAAGTTTGGCGTTGTAAGTGACTGCATTTTCTGGTCTTTTTTTAGCCAAACGTGATGAACAAAACGGAGCTATTCGTCTACACAAATAATATTTTTGGAAAAAATGAACATTTGCTATCTAACTAAGAGTCTCGTCATTGAAAACATCCGAAGTTCTTCAAAGGTAAATTATTTTATTTGAATGCTTTTCTTGTTTTTGTGAAAATGTTGCCTGCTGAATGCTCGGCTTAATGCTATGCTAGGCTATCAATACTCTCACACAAATGCTTGTGTAGCTTTGGTTGAAAAGCATATTTTGAAAATCTGAGATGACAGTGTTGTTAACAAAAGGCTAAGCTTGTGTTTGAATATATTTATTTAATTTCATTTGCGATTTTCATGAATAGGAAACGTTGCATTATGGTAATGAGCTTGAGGCTATGATTATGCTCCCGGATACGGGATTGCTCGACGCTAGAGGTTAAGAGGCTCATCTGTCCTCCACTCGTTACCTGTATTAATGGCACCTGTTTGAACTTGTTATCCGTATAAAAGACACCTGTCCACAACCTCAAACAGTCACACTCCAAACTTCACTATGGACAAGACCAAAGAGCTGTCAAAGGACACCAGAAACTAAATTGTAGACCTGCACCAGGCTGGGAAGACTGAATCTGCAATAGGTAAGCAGCTTGGTTAGAAGAAATCAACTGTGGGAGCCATTATTAGGAAATGGAAGACATACAAGACCACTGATAATCTCCCTCGATCTGGGGCTCCACGCAAGATCTCACCCCGTGGGCTCAAGATGATTACAAGAACGGTGAGAAAAAAATCCCAGAACCACACGGGGGGACCTAGTGAATGACCTGCAGAGAGCTGGGACCAAAGTAACATAGCCTACCATCAGTAACACACTACGCCGCCAGAGACTCAAATCCTGCAGTGCCAGACGTGCCCCCCTGCTTAAGCCAGTACATTGTCCAGGCCCGTCTGAAGTTTGCTAGAGAGCATTTGGATGATCCAGAAGAAGATTAGGAGAATGTCATATGGTCAGATGAAACCAAAATATAACTTTTTGGTAAAAACTCAACTCGTCGTGTTTGGAAGACAAAGAATGCTGAGTTGCATCCAAAGAACACCATACCTACTGTGAAGCATGGGGGTGGAAACATCATGCTTTGGGGCTGTTTTTCTGCAAAGGGACCAGGACGAAAGATCCTTGTAAAGGAAAGAATGAATAGGGCCATGTATCGTGAGATTTTGAGTGAAAACCTCCTTCCATCAGCAAGGGCATTGAAGATGAAACGTGGCTGGGTCTTTCAGCATGACAATGATCCCAAACACACCGCCCGGGCAACAAAGGAGTGGCTTCGTAAGAAGCATTTCAAGGTCCTGGAGTGGCCTTGCCAGTCTCCAGATCTCAACCTCATAGAAAATCTTTGGAGGTAGTTGAAAGTCTGTGTTGCCCAGCAACAGCCCCAAAACATCACTGCTCTAGAGGAGATCTGCATGGAGGAATGGGCCAAAATACCAGCAACAGTGTGTGAAAACCTTGTGAAGACTTACAGAAAATGTTTGACCTCTGTCATTGCCAACAAAGGGTATATAACAAAGTATTGAGATAAACGTTTGTTATTGACCAAATACTTATTTTCCACCATAATTTGCAAATAAATTCATTAAAAATCCTACAATGTGATTTTCTGGATTTTTTTTCTCATTTTGTCTGTCATAGTTTAAGTGTACCTATGATGAAAATTGCAGGCCTCTCTCGTCTTTTTAAGTGGGAGAAGTTGCACAATTGGTGGCTGACTAAATACTTTTTGGCCCCACAGTATATATATACTAAGAATATAATGAAATATACCTTACCTTCATCATGATAGTGACAAAAAATAATAAGCCTACACTTGATTTAGGCACTAATATTGCATGCTAAATGTTTCTTATCAGTGATAGATGAGACAACAAATAGATGAGCTATACATACATATCCCACTTATTTGCCCGGCCAGAAACCAATTAACCAAATAGTCTCTTCCGACGGAGATTCAGTGAAACAAAATCACATTGATTGATTATCTGACAAGTCACAGGCTTTTTGCCGGGAGTAGGCCCAGGCTACTAAGCGACTGCAAGTTAACCAAATTTCAAATCAAATGAATTTATAAAGCCCTTTTTACATCAGCAGATGTCACAAGGTGCTTTTAGAGATCCCCAGCCTAAAACCCCAAACAGCAAACAATGCAGATGTAGACGAGCAAAATAATCCAACTGTTAAACTCTATATTGTGCCTTCAGAAAGTATTCACACCCCTTGACTTTTTCCACATTTTGTTGTGTTACAGCTTGAATGTCGAATGGATTGAATCTCTTTTATTTGTCACTGGCCTACACACAATACCCCATAATGTCAAAGTGGAATTTTGTTGCTGAAATGTCTTGAGTCAATAAGTATTCAACCCCTTTGTTATTGCAAGCCGAACTAAGTAAAGATGTGCTTAACCAGTCACATAATAAGTTGCATGGACTCACTCTATGTGCAATAATAGTGTTTAACATCATTTTGGAATGACTACCTCATCTCTGTACCCTACACTTTTTTATTTTTTTAAATTTTTATTTCACCTTTATTTAACCAGGTAGGGCAGTTGAGAACAAGTTCTCATTTACAACTGCGACCTGGCCATGATAAAGCAAAGCATTGCGACAAAAACAACAACACAGAGTTACACATAAACAAACGTACAGTCAATAACACAATAGAAAAGAGTCTATGTACAAAATCAATGTACAGTTTGTGCAAATGGTGGTTATGATATCGTTTAAGACCTTGAGTGTGGCTGAGGTGCACCCATGACCAGCTCGGAAACCAGATTAGATAGTGGAGAAGGTACGGTGGGATTCTAAATGGTTGGTGATCTGTTTATTAACTTGGCTTTTGAAGATTTTTTAAAGGCAGGGCAGGATGGATATAGATCTATAATAGTTTGGGTCTGGAGTGTCTCCCCCTTTGAAGAGGGGGATGACCGCAGCAGCTTTCCAATCTTTGGGGATCTCAGATGATACAAAAGAGAGGTTGAATAGGCTAGTATTTTTTATTTATTTTATTTCACCTTTATTTAACCAGGTAGGCTAGTTGAGAACAGGTTCTCATTTGCAACTGCGACCTGGCCAAGATAAAGCATAGCAGTGTGAACAGACAACACAGAGTTACACATGGAGTAAACAATTAACAAGTCAATAACACAGAGAAAAAAAGGGGAGTCTATATACAATGTGTGCAAAAGGCATGAGGAGGTAGGCGAATAATTACAATATTGCAGATTAACACTGGAGTGATAAATGATCAGATGGTCATATACAGGTAGAGATATTGGTGTGCAAAAGAGCAGAAAAGTAAATAAATAAAAACTGTGGGGATGAGGTAGGTGAAAATGGGTGTGCTATTTACCAATAGATTATGTACAGCTGCAGCGATCGGTTAGCTGCTCAGCTAGCTGATGTTTGAAGTTGGTGAGGGAGATAAAGTCTCCAACTTCAGCGATTTTGCAATTCGTTCCAGTCACAGGCAGCAGAGTACTGGAACGAAAGTCGGCCGAATGAGGTGTTGGCTTTAGGGATGATCAATGAGATACACCTGCTGGAGCGCGTGCTACGGATGGGTGTTGCCATCGTGACCAGTGAGCTGAGATAAGGCGGAGCTTTGCCTAGCATGGCCTTGTAGATGACCTGAAGCCAGTGGGTCTGGCGACGAATATGTAGCGAGGGCCAGACGACTAGAGCATACAAGTCGCAGTGGTGGGTGGTATAAGGTGCTTTAGTGACAAAATGGATGGCACTGTGATAAACTGCATCCAGTTTGCTGAGTAGAGTGTTGGAAGCAATTTTGTAGATGACGTCGCCAAAGTCGAGGATCGGTAGGATAGTCAGTTTTACTAGGGTAAGCTTGGCAGCGTGAGTGAAGGAGGCTTTGTTGCGGAATAGAAAGCCGATTCTTGATTTGATTTTCGATTGGATATGTTTGATATGGGTCTGGAAGGAGAGTTTGCAGTCTAGCCAGACACCTAGGTACTTATAGGTGTCCACATATTCAAGGTCGGAACCATCCAGTGTGGTGATGCTAGTCGGGCATGCGGGTGCAGGCAGCGATCGGTTGAAAAGCATGCATTTGGTTTTACTAGCGTTTAAGAGCAGTTGGAGGCCACGGAAGGAGTGTTGTATGGCATTGAAGCTCGATTGGAGGTTAGATAGCACAGTGTCCAATGACGGGCCGAAAGTCTATACAATGGTGTCGTCTGCGTAGAGGTGGATCAGGGAATCGCCCGCAGCAAGAGCAACATCATTGATATATACAGAGAAAATAGTCGGCCCGAGAATTGAACCCTGTGTCACCCCCATAGAGACTGCCAGAGGACCGGACAACATGCCCTCCGATTTGACACACTGAACTCTGTCTGCAAAGTAATTGGTGAACCAGGCAAGGCAGTCATCCGAAAAACCGAGGCTACTGAGTCTGCCGATAAGAACATGGTGATTGACAGAGTCGAAAGCCTTGGCAAGGTCGATGAAGACGGCTGCACAGTACTGTCTTTTATTCGATGGCGGTTATGATGTCGTTTAGTACCTTGAGTGTGGCTGAGGTGCACCCGTGACCGGCTCGGAAACCAGATTGCATAGCGGAGAAGGTACGGTGGGATTCGAGATGGTCAGTGTCATGTTTGTTGACTTGGCTTTCGAAGACCTTAGATAGGCAGGGCAGGATGGATATAGGTCTGTAACAGTTTGGGTCCAGGGTGTCTCCCCCTTTGAAGAGGGGGATGACTGCGGCAGATTTCCAATCCTTGGGGATCTCAGAAGATATGAAAGAGAGGTTGAACAGGCTGGTAATAGGGGTTGCGACAATGACGGCGGATAGTTTCAGAAATAGAGGGTCCAGATTGTCAAGCCCAGCTGATTTATACGGGTCCAGGTTTTGCAGCTCTTTCAGAACATCTGCTATCTGGATTTGGGTAAAGGAGAACCTGGAGAAGCTTGGGCGAGGAGCTGCGGGGGGGCCGGAGCTGTTGGCCGAGGTAGGAGTAGCCAGGCGGAAGGCATGGCCAGCCATTGAGAAATGCTTGTTGAAGTTTTCGATAATCATGGATTTTGTCGGTGGTGACCGTGTTCCCTAGCCTCAGTGCAGTGGGCAGCTGGGAGGAGGTGCTCTTGTTCTCCATGGACTTCACAGTGTCCCATAACTTTTTGGAGTTGGAGCTACAGGATCAAAATCAAATCAAATCTAATTTTATTTGTCACATACACATGGTTAGCAGATGTTAATGCGAGTGTAGCGAAATGCTTGTGCTTCTAGTTCTGACAATGCAGTGATAACCAACAAGTAATCTAACTAACAATTCCAAAACTACTGTCTTATACACAGTGTAAGGGGATAAAGAATATGTACATAAGGATATATGAATGAGTGATGGTACAGAGCAGCATACAGTAGATGGTATCGGGTACAGTATATACATATGAGATGAGTATGTAGACAAAGTAAACAAAGTGGCATAGTTAAAGTGGCTAGTGATACATGTATTACATAAGGATGCAGTCGATGATGTAGAGTACAGTGTATACGTATGCATATGAGATGAATAATGTAGGGTAAGTAACATTATATAAGGTAGCATTGTTTAAAGTGGCTAGTGATATATTTACATCATTTCCCATCAATTCCCATTATTAAAGTGGCTGGAGTTGGGTCAGTGTCAATGACAGTGTGTTGGCAGCAGCCACTCAATGTTAGTGGTGGCTGTTTAACAGTCTGATGGCCTTGAGATAGAAGCTGTTTTTCAGTCTCTCGGTCCCAGCTTTGATGCACCTGTACTGACCTCGCCTTCTGGATGATAGCGGGGTGAAGAGGCAGTGGTTCGGGTGGTTGATGTCCTTGATGATCTTTATGGCCTTCCTGTAACAATCGGGTGGTGTAGGTGTCCTGGAGGGCAGGTAGTTTGCCCCCGGTGATGCGTTGTGCAGACCTCACTACCCTCTGGAGAGCCTTACGGTTGAGGGCGGAGCAGTTGCCATACCAGGCGGTGATACAGCACGCCAGGATGCTCTCGATTGTGCATCTGTAGAAGTTTGTGAGTGCTTTTGGTGACAAGCCACATTTCTTCAGCCTCCTGAGGTTGAAGAGGCGCTGCTGCACCTTCTTCACGACGCTGTCAGTGTGAGTGGACCAATTCAGTTTGTCTGTGATGTGTATGCCGAGGAACTTAAAACTTGCTACCCTCTCCACTACTGTTCCATCGATGTGGATAGGGGGGTGTTCCCTCTGCTGTTTCCTGAAGTTCACAATCATCTCCTTAGTTTTGTTGATGTTGAGTGTGAGGTTATTTTCCTGACACCATACTCCGAGGGCCCTCACCTCCTCCCTGTAGGCCGTCTCGTCGTTGTTGGTAATCAAGCCTACCACTGTTGTGTCGTCCGCAAACTTGATGATTGAGTTGGAGGCGTGCGTGGCCACGCAGTCGTGGGTGAACAGGGAGTACAGGAGAGGGCTCAGAACGCACCCTTGTGGGGCCCCCTGTTGAGGATCATCGGGGAGGAGATGTTGTTGCCTACCCTCACCACCTGGGGGCGGCCCGTCAGGAAGTCCAGTACCCAGCTGCACAGGGCGGGGTCGAGACCCAGGGTCTCGAGCTTGATGACGAGCTTGGAGGGTACTATGGTGTTGAATGCCGAGCTGTAGTCGATGAACAGCATTCTCACATAGGTATTCCTCTTGTCCAGGTGGGTTAGGGCAGTGTGCAGTGTGGTTGAGATTGCATCGTCTGTGGACCTATTTGAGCGGTAAGCAAATTGGAGTGGGTCTAGGGTGTCAGGTAGGGTGGAGGTGATATGGTCCTTGACTAGTCTCTCAAAGCACTTAATGATGACGGAAGTGGGTGCTACGGGGCAGTAGTCGTTTAGCTCAGTTACCTTAGCTTTCTTGGGAACAGGAACAATGGTCGCCCTCTTGAAGCATGTGGGAACAGCAGACTGGTAATAGGGATTGATTGAATATGTCCGTAAACACACCGGCCAGCTGGTCTGCGCATGCTCTGAGGGCGCGGCTGGGGATGCCGTCTGGGCCTGCAGCCTTGCGAGGGTTAACACGTTTAAATGTCTTACTCACCTCGGCTGCAGTGAAGGAGAGACCGCATGTTTTCGTTGCAGGCCGTGTCAGTGGCACTGTATTGTCCTCAAAGCGGGCAAAAAAGTTATTTAGTCTGCCTGGGAGCAAGACATCCTGGTCCGTGACTGAGCTGGGTTTCTTCTTGTAGTCCGTGATTGACTGTAGACGCTGCCACATGCCTCTTGTGTCTGAGCCATTGAATTGTCTCTGTACTGACGCTTAGCTTGTTTAATAGCCTTGCGGAGGGAATAGCTGCATTGTTTATATTCGGACATGTTACCAGACACCTTGCCCTGATTAAAAGCAGTGGTTCACGCTTTCAGTTTCACGCGAATGCTGTCATCAATCCACGGTTTCTGGTTAGGGAATGTTTTTATCGTTGCTATGCAAACTTCTGCCTGAAGAAGCTGGCCTTAGCTTTCCTGACTGACTGCGTGTATTGGTTCCTGACTTCCCTGAACAGTTGCATAGTAATAGGGCTTATAGGGCAAAAAGTAATAGGACAACAATTTTGGCTGATCATTTTAGAAAGAGAGGGTCCAGATTGTCTAGCCCAGCTGATTTGTAGGGATCCAGATTTTGCAGCTCTTTCAGAACATCAACTGTCTGGCTTTGGGTGAAGGAGAGGCGGGGGGGGAGGCACATTGCTGTATGGGGTGCTGAGGTTTTGGCAGGGGTAGGGATAGCCAGGTGGAAAGCATGGCCAGCTGTAGAAAAATGCTCATTGAAATGATCGATTATCGTAGAGTTATCGGTGGTGACAGTGTTTCCTAGCCTCAGTGCAGTGGGAGGAGGTGCTCTTATTCTCCATGGACTTTAAATCAAATCAAATCAAATCAAATTTATTTATATAGCCCTTCGTACATCAGCTGATATCTCAAAGTGCTGTACAGAAACACAGCCTAAACCCCAAACAGCAAACAATGCAGGTGTAAAAGCACGGTGGCTAGGAAAAACTCCCTAGAAAGGCCAAAACCTAGGAAGAAACCTAGAGAGGAACCGGGCTATGTGGGGTGGCCAGTCCTCTTCTGGCTGTGCCGGGTAGAGATTATAACAGAACATGACCAAGATGTTCAAATGTTCATAAATGACCAGCATGGTCGAATAATAATAAGGCAGAACAGTTGAAACTGGAGCAGCAGCACAGTCAGGTGGACTGGGGACAGCAAGGAGCCTTCATGTCAGGTAGTCCTGGGGCACGGTCCTAGGGCTCAGGTCAGTTGAAACTGGAGCAGGAGCATGGCCAGGTGGACTGGGGACAGCAAGGAGTCCTCATGTCAGGTAGTCCTGGGACATGGTCCTAGGGCTCAGGTCCTCCGAGAGAGAGAAAGAAAGAGAGAAGGAGAGAATTAGAGAACGCACACTTAGATTCACACAGGACACCGAATAGGACAGGAGAAGTACTCAGATATAACAAACTGACCCCAGCCCCCGACACATAAACTACTGCAGCATAAATACTGGAGGCTGAGACAGGAGGGGTCAGGAGACACTGTGGCCCCATCCGAGGACACCCCCGGACAGGGCCAAACAGGAAGGATATAACCCCACCCACTTTGCCAAAGCACATCCCCCACACCACTAGAGGGATATCTTCAACCACCAACTTACCATCCTGAGACAAGGAGTATAGCCCACAAAGATCTCCGCCACGGTACAACCCAAGGGGGGCAACCCAGCCAGGCCGACCACAACAGTGAATCAACCCACCCAGGTGACGCCCCCAGGGACGGCACGAGAGAGCCCCAGCAAGCCAGTGACTCAGCCCCGTAACAGGGTTAGAGGCAGAGAATCCCAGTGGAAAGAGGGGAACCGGCCAGGCAGAGACAGCAAGGGCGGTTCGTTGCTCCAGAGCCTTTCCGTTCACCTTCCCACTCCTGGGCCAGACTACACTCAATCATATGACCCACTGAAGAGATGAGTCTTCAGTAAAGACTTAAAGGTTGAGACCGAGTTTGCGTCTCTGACATGGGTAGGCAGACCGTTCCATAAAAATGGAGCTCTATAGGAGAAAGCCCTGCCTCCAGCTGTTTGCTTAGAAATTCTAGGGACAATTAGGAGGCCTGCGTCTTGTGACCGTAGCGTACGTGTAGGTATACGGCAGGACCAAATCAGAGAGGTAGGTAGGAGCAAGCCCATGTAATGCTTTGTAGGTTAGCAGTAAAACCTTGAAATCAGCCCTTGCTTTGACAGGAAGCCAGTGTAGAGAGGCTAGCACTGGAGTAATATGATCAAATTTTTGGTTCTAGTCAGGATTCTAGCAGCCGTATTTAGCACTAACTGAAGTTTATTTAGTGCTTTATCCGGGTAGCCGGAAAATAGAGCATTGCAGTAGTCTAACCTAGAAGTGACAAAAGCATGGATTAATTTTTCTGCATCATTTTTGGACAGAAAGTTTCTGATTTTTGCAATGTTACGTAGATGGAAAAAGCTGTCCTCGAAATGGTCTTGATATGTTCTTCAAAAGAGAGATCAGGGTCCAGAGTAACGCCGAGGTCCTTCACAGTTTTATTTGAGACGACTGTACAACCATTAAGATTAATTGTCAGATTCAACAGAAGATCTCTTTGTTTCTTGGGACCTAGAACAAGCATCTCTGTTTTGTCCGAGTTTAATAGTAGAAAGTTTGCAGCCATCCACTTCCTTATGTCTGAAACACATGCTTCTAGCGAGGGCAATTTTGGGGCTTCACCATGTTTAATTGAAATGTACAGCTGTGTGTCATCCGCATAGCAGTGAAAGTTTACATTATGTTTTCGAATAACATCCCCAAGAGGTAAAATATATAGTGAAAACAATAGTGGTCCTAAAACAGAACCTTGAGGAACACCGAAATGTACAGTTGATTTGTCAGAGGACAAACCATTCACAGAGACAAACTGATATCTTTCCGACAGATAAGATCTAAACCAGGCCAGAACTTGTCCGTGTAGACCAATTTGGGTTTCCAATCTCTCCAAAAGAATGTGGTGATCGATGGTATCAAAAGCAGCACTAAGGTCTAGGAGCACAAGGACAGATGCAGAGCCTCGGTCCGATGCCATTAAAATGTCATTTACCACCTTCACAAGTGCCGTCTCAGTGCTATGATGGGGTCTAAAACCAGACTGAAGCATTTCGTATACATTGTTTGTCTTCAGGAAGGCAGTGAGTTGCTGCGCAACAGCCTTCTCTAAAATCTTTGAGAGGAATGGAAGATTCGATATAGGCCGATAGTTTTTTATATTTTCTGGGTCAAGGTTTGGCTTTTTCAAGAGAGGCTTTATTACTGCCACTTTTAGTGAGTTTGGTACACATCCAGTGGATAGAGAGCCGTTTATTATGTTCAACATAGGAGGGCCAAGCACAGGAAGCAGCTCTTTCAGTAGTTTAGTTGGAATAGGGTCCAGTATACAGCTTGAAGGTTTAGAGGCCATGATTATTTTCATCATTGTGTCAAGAGATATAGTACTAAAACACTTGAGCGTCTCTCTTGATCCTAGGTCCTGGCAGAGTTGTGCAGACTCAGGACAACTGAGGTTTGGAGGAATACGCAGGTTTAAAGAGGAGTCCGTAATTTGCTTTCTAATAATCATAATCTTTTCCTCAAAGAAGTTCATGAATTTATCACTGCTAAAGTGAAAGTCATCCTCTCTTGGGGAATGCTGCTTTTAGTTAGCTTTGCCACAGTATCAAAAAGGAATTTCGGATTGTTCTTATTTTCCTCAATTAAGTTAGAAAAATAGGACGATCGAGCAGCAGTAAGGGCTCTTCGGTACTGCACGGTACCGTCCTTCCAAGCTAGTCGGAAGACTTCCAGTTTGGTGTGGCGCCATTTCCGTTCCAATTTTCTGGAAGCTTGCTTCAGAGCTCGGGTATTTTCTGTGTACCAGGGAGCTAGTTTCTTATGAGACATTTTTTTAGTTTTTAGGGGTGCAACTGCATCTAAGGTATTGCGCAAGGTTAAATTGAGATCCTCAGTTAGGTGGTTAACGGATTTTTGTCCTCTGGCGTCCTTGGGTAGGCAGAGGGAGTCTGGAAGGGCATCAAGGAATCTTTGTGTTGTCTGTGAATTTATAGCACGACTTTTGATGTTCCTTGGTTGGGGTCTGAGCAGATTATTTGTTGCAATTGCAAACGTAATAAAATGGTGGTCCGATAGTCCAGGATTATGAGGAAAACATTAAGATCCACAACATTTATTCCATGGGACAAAACTAGGTCCAGCGTATGACTGTGACAGTGAGTGGGTCCAGAGACATGTTGGACAAAACCCACTGAGTCGATGATGGCTCCAAAAGCCTTTGGAGTGGGTCTGTGGACTTTTCCATGTGAATATTAAAGTCACCAAAGATTAGAATATTATCTGCAATGACTACAAGGTCTGATAGGAATTCAGGGAACTCAGTGAGAAACGCTGTATATGGCCCAGGAGGCCTGTAAACAGTAGCTATACAGTGTCCCAAAACATTTTGGAATTTGTGCTACATGTAGCACATTTCTGTTAGAAAAAGATAGCCTTACCGTTCCTAATTGACTGAGTATATTGGTTCCTGACTTCCCTGAAAAGTTGCATATCGTGGGGGCTATACGATGCTAATGCAGAATGCCACAGGATGTTTTTGTGCTGGTCAAGGGCAGTCAAGTCTGGGGTGAACCAAGGGCTATATCTGTTCTTAGTTCTAACATTTTTGAATGGGGCAGGCTTATTTAAGATGGAGAGGAAAGCTCTTTTGAAGAGCAACCAGGCATCCTCTACTGACGTGATAAGGTCAGCATCCTTCCAGAACACCTGAGCCAGGTCGATTTGAAATGCCTGCTCGCTGAAGTGTTTTAGGGAGCGTTTGACACTGATGAGGGGTGGTCGCTTGATCACAGACCCATTACGCATGCAGGCAATGAGGCAGTGATCGCTGAGATTCTGGTTGAAGATAGCAGAGGTGTATTTAGAGGGCAAGTTGGTCAGGATGATATCTAAGAGGGTTCCCATGGTTACGGATTTAGGGTTATACCTGGTAGGTTCCTTGATCATTTGTGAAGGATTGAGGGCATCTAGCTTAGATTGTAGGACAGCCGGGGTGTTAAGCATGTCCCAGTTTAGGTCACCTAACAGTACGAACTCAGAAGATCAATTCACATATGGTGTCCAGGGCACAGCTGGGGGCTGAAGGGGGTCTATAACAAGCGGCAACAGTGAGAGACTGGTTTCTGGAAAGGTGGATTTTTAAAAGTAGAAGCTTGGGCACAGACCTGGATAGTACGACAGAACTCTGCAGGTTATCTCTGCAGTAGAGTGCAACTCCACCCCCTTTGGCAGTTCAATATTGTCGGAAAGTGTTGTTGTTAGGGATGGAAATTTCAGGATTTTTGTTGGCCTTCCTAATCCAGGATTCAGACATGTCTAGGTTGGCGGAGTGTGCTAAAGCAGTGAAAAAAACAAACTTAGGTCAGGAGGCTTCTAATTTTAACATGCATGAAACCAACGTTTTTACGGTTACAGAAGTCAATAAATGAGAGCGCCTCGGGAATGGGAGTGATGATGGGGGATGCAGGGTCTGGGTTAACCTCTACATCACCAGAGGAACAGAGGAGGAGTAGAGTAAGAGTACGGCTAAAGGCTAAAGAACTGGCTGTGTAGTGCGTTTGGAACAGAGAGTAAAAGGAGCAGTTTTATGGGTGTGGAAGAATAGATACAAGGCATAATGTACAGACAAAAGGTATGGTAGGATGTGAGTACAGTGGAGGTAATCCTAGGCATTAATTGACGATGAAAGAGGTTTTTTGTCTAGAGGCACAATTTAAACCAGGTGAGGTCACTGCATGTGGGGGGTGGAACAAAAGGGCATTATTTTTTTTATTTTTTTTTACCATTATTTTACTAGGCAAGTCAGTTAAGAACAAATTCTTATTTCTCTCTAGCTAAGGCATATTGAGCAGGGCTGGAGGCTCTACAGTGAAATAAGACAAAAATCACTAACCAGAACAGCAATAGACAAGGCATATTGACATTAGGGAGAAGCATGTGTAGCCGAGTGATCATAGTGTCCAGTGAGAAGCTCGGCGAGCTGGAGGCACGGCGATTCAGACAGCTAGCAGATCGGGGCTAGTAGATGGGCCTCAGGGGGACGTTGCAACGGGAGAGCCTGTTGAAACGCCCTCGGATGGTTACGTCGGCAGACCAGTCGTGATGGATCGGCGGCGGGGCTCCGTGTCTGCAGGAAAGGGTCCAGGCCAATTGGCAAAAGAGTTATTGAAGCCTTGGAATGTTTTAATGGATCTCTTCGGCTAGCCGGGAGATGGGCCTAGTTCGAGGCTAGCTCCAGGCTAACTGGTGCGTTCTTCGGGACAGAAACCACCTCGGACGGTTACGTCGGAAGACTAGTCGTGATGGATCGGCTGGGCTCCGTGCCGGCAGCAAAAGCCAGCAGCAAAATCCTACAATGTGATTTTCTGGATTTTTTTTCTCATTTTGTCTGTCATAGTTGAAGTGTACCTATGATGAAAATTACAGGCCTCTCTCATCTTTTTAAGTGGGAGAACTTGCACAATTGGTGGCAGACTAAATACTTTTTTGCCCCACTGTATACGGGATGGGACAAGACAATTAAAACAGACATCCCACTGCTACGCCATCTCTGAACACATACAATTTTCTGTAAGGTCCCTCAGTCGAGCAGTACATTCCAAACACAGACCACAAAGAACAAACAAGCACAAAGATAAGGGAGGTTGTCCAATGCCCTGCAAAGATGAAAAAAAAGCTGACAATGTTATTAATTATACTTTGGATGGTGTATCAATGCACCCAGTCACTACACATATACAGGTGTCTTTCCTTGCTCAGTTACTGGAGCGGAAGGAAAACTTTCAGGCATTTCACCATGAGGCCAATGGTGACAGTCAAAACAGTTACAGAGTTTAATGGTTGTTATAGGACGAAATTGTGGATGGATCAACAACATTGTAGTTACTCCACAATACTAACCTAATTGACAGAGTGAGAAGAAGGAAGCCTGCACAGAATACAAATATTTCAAAGTCACTAAAGTAATTCTGAAGTAATACTGCAATATATTAAAACAATTAACCTTTTGTCCTGAACACAAAGCGTTATGTTTGGGGAAAATCCACCCCAAAATGTTGTTGTTAACTTCTTGCGTCGAGCCATCCCGGATCCGGTATGGTGACTACAGCCTCAAGCTCATTACCATAACGCAACGTTAACTATTCATGAAAATCGCAAATGAAATGAAATGAATCTATTTGCTCTCAAGCTTAGCCTTTTGTTAACAACACTGTCATCTCAGATTTTCAAAATATGCTTCTCAACCATTGCAAAACAAGCATTTGTGTAACAGTATTGATAGCTAGCGTAGCATTTAGCATAGCATTTAGCGTTAGCATTCAGCAGGCTACATTTTCACAAAAACCAGAAAAGCATTCAAATAAAATAATTTACCTTTGAAGAACTTCGGATGTTTTCAATGAGGAGACTCTCAGATAGCAAATGTTCAGTTTTTCCTGAAAGATTATTTGTTTAGGACAAATCGCTCCGTTTTCTGCGTCACGTTTAGCTACGAAAAAAACCTCTATCCAGGATTGTGTAAATCTATCCGCAAGCTCATTAGCATAACACAACGTTAACTATTCATGAAAATCGCAAATGAAATGAAATGAATCTATTTGCTCTCAAGCTTAGCCTTTTGTTAACAACACTGTCATCTCAGATTTTCAGAATATGCTTTCGAACCATAGCTAAACAAGCATTTGTGTAACAGTATTGATAGCCTAGCATAGGATTATGCCTGTATTTCAGCATGCAACATTTTCACAAAAACCAGAAAAGGATTCAAATAAAATCATTTACCTTTGAAGAACTTCAGATGTTTTCAATGAGGAGACTCTCAGTTAGATAGCAAATGTTCCGTTTTTACAAAAAATATTATTTGTGTCGACTAATCGCTCCGTTTTGTTCATCACATTTTGGTAAGAAAAAAAATAGAAATAATATTAAGTCATTAAAACGCAAACTTTTTTCGAAATTAACTCCATAGTATCGACAGAAACATGGCAAACCGATGTTTAGAATCAATCCTCAAGGTGTTTTTCACATATCTATCGACGATAAAATCCTTCGTGGCAGTTGACTTTCTCTTTTGAAGAAATGGAACGCGCATGGACCTACAGATTACGCAATAATTTCGACACAGGACACCGGGCGGGACACCAGGTAAATGTAGTCTCTTATGGTCAATCTTCCAATGATATGCCTACAAACACGTCACAATGCTGCAGACACCTTGGAGAAACGACACAAAGGGCAGGCTCATTCCTGGCGCATTGACAGCCATATAAGGAGACATTGGAACACAGCGCCTTCAGAGTCTGGGCCATTTCCTGTATGAAACTTCATCTTGGTTTCACCTGTAGCATTAGTTCTGGGGCACTCACAGATAATATCTTTGCCATTTTCATTTTCATTTTCAATTCCATGCATAGTCGAGCATCTTTTCGTGACAAAATATTGCACTTAAAACGGGCACGTCTTTTTATCCAATAATGACATAGCGCCCCCATAGGTTGAAGAGGTTAAGGGTGTAGATCAGCTTTAATAATGCAGATAGATTGTGGCTTCCATTTCCAATCCCCCATATAGAAAAACTTTACCAGTCAAATGTTTGGACAGACCTAGTCATTCCACTCCATTTTCTTTATTTGGACTATTTTCTACATTGTGGAATAATAGTGAAGACATCAAAACTATGAAATAACACATATGGAATCATGTAGTAACCAAAAAAGTGTTAAAAAAATCTAAATATGTTTTATATTTGAGATTCTTCAAAGTAAACACCCTTTGCCTTGATGACAGCCTTTCACACTCTTGGCATTCTCTCAGCCAGCTTCATGAGGTAGTCACCTGGAATGCATTTCAATTAACAGATGCACCTTGTTAAAAGTTAACTTGTGGAATTTCTTTCCTTCTAATGCGTTTGAGACAATCAGTTGTGTTGTGACAAGGTAGGGGTGGTATACAGAAGATAGCCCTATTTGGTAAAATACCAAGTCAGAATTATGGCAAGAACAGCTCAAATAAGCAAAGAGAAATGACAGTCCATCATTACTTTAAGACATAAAGGTCAGTCAATACGGAAAATGTCAAGAAATTTGAACGTTTCTTCAAGTGCAGTCGCAAAAACCATCAAGTGCTATGATGAAACTGTCTCTCATGAGGAGAGTTATCAGCCTCAGAAATTGCAGCCCATATTATTGCTTCATAGAGTTCAAGTAAAAGACACATCTCAACATCAACTGTTCAGAGGAGACTACGTGAATCAGGCCTTTATGGTCTAATTTTTGCAAGAAACCACTACTAAAAGACACCAATAAGAAGAAGAGACTTTGTGAGAGCAATCTTTGTGAGACGGAGAGTAGGTGAACAGATGATCTCCGCATGTGTGGTTCCCCCTGTGAAGCATGGAGGAGGAGGTGTGATGGTGTGGGGGTGCTTTGCTGGTGACACTGTCAGTTATTTATTTAGAATTCAAGGCACACTTAACCAGCATGGCTACCACGGCATTCGGCAATATGCCATCCCATCTGGTTTGCGCTTAGTGGGACTTTCATTTGTTTTTCAACATGACAATGACCCAACACATAGCTCTCTAAGGTATGCAATGACTGACATGACAAGAGGAACTGATTATGCGCTACCCAATTTTGACTTGCAAGAGTAAGTTTCATCCACCCCACCTTCCGACCTATACTCACCCCCCAGTTTGGGCAGCACTGAGATAGAGGATGAGAGACAGAGAGACAGAGTGTGCATGCCAGTGTTCATGTGTGTGTCTACTGTCCTCTCTTGGGATGCATGTTCTTTTGCCTCCTCTGCAGAGTAGAGCAGTATTGTTCAGATGTACTCTGGTCTTTAATAAAGGTTTGAATATAAAGTAACAGAGTCATCCATTAGCTGTGCGTGTAACTGCTCTGGCCCCACTGTGTGCTGATTAGAGAGCCGAGGAGAGAAGGAGAGAGAGAGCGCACACATTAGGACCCACATGTAAATTGCATTAGCTAATCAAAATACCAAGTGGATGTTTGCTCGCAGAGATAAATTGTTTCAAGGTTATATGATTTTTATTGGCAAGGGGAATGAGTTCTACAATAGTTTCCGTGTACATTAACAAATGATTGTTTACCAGTTGCTTATGCTAATTAATGCTCAAGGATATATGAAGTCCTCTGACTGCAGGATGCAGAGTCCCGGCTCCGCCCTCCTCCTTGGCATTAGCCGTATCTACAGACACACAGATCCACTTGTTCCAGTCTCAGTGATCTGAGGGAGAGAGGGCCTTAGATAGAGAGAGGAGAGAGAGAGGATCACCAATCAACTGCAGGATAGGGAGGGAGTTAGGAAGGGGTCCTAACTCCCTTAGGAAGGAAGGGGTCCTAACTCCCTTAGGAAGGAAGGGGTCCTAACTCCCTTAGGAAGGAAGGGGTCCTAACTCCCTTAGGAAGGAAGGGGTCCTAACTCCCTTAGGAAGGAAGGGGTCCTAACTCCCTTAGGAAGGAAGGGGTCCTAACTCCCTTAGGAAGGAAGGGGTCCTAACTCCCACTATGTGGTATCAGGGGGGACCTCTCTCTCTCTCTCTCTCTCTGCCCCTCTTGAGAGCTGCAGCTCAGCCAGCCAGGCCAGCAGCGACAGGGTGGCCAGTGGTGGCAGGTTGTCCTGACCTGTCCCCACTGAGGTCTGGAGAATGTTCCCGCTCACCACAGGACAATGACAGCTCCCACAGCCACCGCCAGCTGGCTCCGGGCCACTAACCACAGTCATACAACTACAATTGTGGCTGTGAAAAGACAAAGGCATGCAGCACAGTGCTACACTGTCAGTTGGTATTTTAAAGTGATTGTCAGTTACAAACCCCGGGGGGTTAATTGTGAAATGTCAGAACTGTTTGTTCTCATGTATAGGGTTTGGATCTAGCCTTCATCTCAATTAATTCAGGGAATGTCTTAGTAAAAGTTCCAGTGTTGCACCTGTTCTTACTGCAGCCTTCAGTCACAGGAACTGTACCAGTCTGGAGTCTGTCTTTACTGGAGCCTGCAGTCACAGGAACTGTACCAGTCTGGAGTCTGTCTTTACTGGAGCCTGCAGTCACAGGAACTGTACCAGTCTGGAGTCTGTCCTTACTGCAGCCTGCAGTCACAGGAACTGTACCAGCCTGGAGTCTGTCTGTACTGCAGCCTGCAGTCACAGGAACTGTACCAGTCTGGAGTCTGTCTTTACTGGAGCCTGCAGTCACAGGAACTGTACCAGTCTGGAGTCTGTCTGTACTGCAGCCTGCAGTCACAGGAACTGTACCAGTCTGGAGTCTGTCTTTACTGGAGCCTGCAGTCACAGGAACTGTACCAGTCTGGAGTCTGTCCTTACTGCAGCCTGCAGTCACAGGAACTGTACCAGCCTGGAGTCTGTCTGTACTGCAGCCTGCAGTCACAGGAACTGTACCAGTCTGGAGTCTGTCTTTACTGGAGCCTGCAGTCACAGGAACTGTACCAGTCCGGAGTCTGTCTTTACTTCATCCTGCAGTAACAGGAACTGTACCAGTCTGGAGTCTGTCTTTACTGCAGCCTGCAGTAACAGGAACTGTACCAGTCTGGAGTCTGTCCGTACTGCAGGCTTGGATGGCTGCAGCCTGCATCATGTAGTCTCAGGTCCCAGATTACAGACAGCCAGGAGAGAAACCGGAGATGTGTGGTGGTGTGATTCTCCTCCTCTCCTCCTCCTCCTCTCCTCTCACCAAATGACTGCTCGGGTTTCAGCTCAGTTCTGGCCGGAAGGGGCGAGGGTGGAATAACAATGTGCACAGCCTGAGGGTAGTACCCAATTGCCCAGGGGTTCAAACCCAGCCCACCAATGCTCGGCTAAACCATGGTGGGCAGAGCAGAGTGTGACTATAGTAACCTGACCCAGACCCAACGTCCTATTCTCAACTCTCCATGGAGAAGCATGTTGGTTGATTGGTCTCTGGTCCCAACTGGATGGTCCTCATCAACATTACATTCACGGCATTTGTCAGCTGTAACTGTGTGCTTGACTGTAGATGAAGTTCCACATTGTCTGTTAGTCAGGGCTGGGTTTTTATAGCTCAGTCAGTCTGCCATCAGTCACCAGCTCAGGTGGTTCAACCAGAGTTACACAGGCTGCCTTGTTGTCTTGCATACTTATTGTTCGTAATGTTCATAAGGTACAAATGTGCATACTATGCTCATGCACCAGTTAAAGGGAATAATGTAAAAGACTTTGATGCAAAAACCTGCCAGGCAACATTGTTATTATCAATTCATGATACTGTGTTGAATTATAGATTTATTTAGTGCTGGATGTATTCCAGAGAATACTCATTTGTATTTGATGGTATTTCTTTAAACTAGTCTGGGCCATGATGACGGACTGAGCAGGATTATTCCACAGGTTATCATGCTTAGATCTTTCTCTCCGAGTTACATAAAAGTGGCCACAGATCAGATGCTAGTTCAGAAGATCAGCAGTGTGTGAATACAGAGCCAGGTCAGAATGTGTGTCCCCTAATGGCCTGTTTCCCTGACACCTCATGTGACAATGGCCTAGTTTTCTCTGCGGAGGGATTAACACAGGAGGTGGGCCCAACCACAGCCAGGTCAAATGGTTAAACATGCAGGAGGAATGGACCCAACAATGGGTATATTTTCCTCTGAGAGGACACAAAGTCATAGGCCTATCCCAGTGTAGCCTCTCATCTAACCAGCAGAGGGATGGGAGCTGTTGGTTGATGCTGTATAACTGTCACTCATATCTGAAAGACTGATATCGCTATGTTTATACAGCTGTGAGGTTTAACAGGTGGGGGTTTGGGTATGGTTATAACTGCCTAATGGTAAAGAGAGACTTGGCTGAAGTCCGGAGTCACTGAGATATAGGAAAGAAGGCAGGCCCAGCAGAGAAAGGTAACTCCTCACGGTTCACATGGAGCCGGTTGACCCTGACAACCAGGCAGGGCGAGCCGCTCACTGAACTCTGGCAGGTTTATCCAAGCAGATCAAAGCCAGTTAATCTCTCTGTGTTGGCTGCTTCTGTCTTGACCTTGGCTGCAGACAGACAGTGGGAGCGATGGAAGAGAAGATGTCAGTGCCTGTCCTGCCCTCTCACAGCTACTGATGGTGTCCATTAGTACCAGTGATGCCCACACTCCCTCTACCGCCATGGCACAGAGCTGGGCAGGGGCACTTAACGTACATCACACAGGGTGAGAATCACATATGGACGGACCAGACAGTACTAACACAATGAACCCCTACCAGGGAGAACACACACAGTACTAACACAACAAACCCCTACCAGGGAGAACACACACAGTACTAACACAACGAACCCCTACCAGGGAGAACACACACAGTACTAACACAATGAACCCCTACCAGGGAGAACACACACAGCACTAACACAATGAACCCCTACCAGGGAGAACACACACAGTACTAACACAATGAACCCCTACCAGGGACAACACACACAGTACTAACACAACGAACCCCTACCAGGGAGAACACACACAGTACTAACACAACGAACCCCTACCAGGGAGAACACACACAGTACTAACACAACGCACCCCTACCAGGGAGAACACACACAGTACTAACACAATGAACCCCTAACAGGGAGAACACACACAGTACTAACACAACCGACCCCCCTACCAGGGCACAACGAACCCCAACTATTGAGAACGCACACATTAAAAAGGAGCTCTTTCTCCTCTGTGTTCGACCTGTCAATCAAACTCAATTATTTACACACAGGTGGCAGGCAGGGAGGGAGGAGGAAGTGCCTCCATGCCAATTAATTATTGTCTTGAATTTCCCCAATCCTAGAGATGGTATCTTATGCAAACGTTCCTCTGCCACAATTACAGTGGCTGCTGCTACCTATTGACATTTACGAGGGTGCTGATTTGAATTATCAGAGACATTAGTCATTTGGGTCTTTAAGTGGGTTGTGAGTTCCACTGAAGATACAGGAACACGGATAACTTGAGTAGGAAACTAGAATTAAACAGTGCACACAGGCTGGCTGTTAAAGCCCAAGTGCCCTTGTTGGAGAAGTCAAGACTGACTAGTTCCTCTAGGCTTTACACTTCAACTGAAGAAACACTGCTGTAGCTGGTCAGAATTGAATACCACAGACAGTTTGTATGGGATTTCTATTGGAGCATTGTGTGTGTGTGTGTGTGTGTGTGTGTGTGTGTGTGTGTGTGTGTGTGTGTGTGTGTGTGTGTGTGTGTGTGTGTGTGTGTGTGTGTGTGTGTGTGTGTGTGTGTGTGTGTGTGTGTGTGTGTGTGTGTGTGTGCGAATGGAGAAAAGGGCGTTCCAAACCTGTGGTATTCTTTAAACCATAGACCGATCTGATTTATAGAACCCAGTTGTATACTTCAGTTAACCATGTTTCCCACTGGGCTTTTCAGCTTCCAGCCAGGAAAAACATCTTCCATTCTTGTTGCCATAGTAGTATTTTTCTCCAGGTTTCAAGCCCAGAAAAATGGGAGGGCCATATAATTCACTGATCCTCCTCCAAAAAGAGCCAGTCTATCTAAGACGGTTAATAGGTCCAGCTCGTTGGTAATTAAAGTACATGATGGTCCAGTGTTTCTGTAAGGCAGCAGTTCCTCTGGGTCTCCATGCACTAGTCCAGGTCACTGCTCTCCCCATCCCATGATTACCATGTTAAACCACAGATAGTGTTTAGAAGACTCCCTCTTGAACTTGGATTCAAATGTGCAAATTACCAGCAGAAAGTGGCTATTACAACCTCCACTGGCGTAATGGTCAGTGACTGCCACATAAATAAAAACATAATTATGGCGGTCTTCCCGGTTTCCTCATTTGCGTAAATGCGGAGAACACAATATGGAGAATATTGTGTTGTACCAAAAATAATTAAAGAAACCAAACACAAAGTGATAAAGTAGCCGGCACGCAAAGATCTCCCTGGCAAACAACTGTGAATTCATCATGCAGATGTTATTGCGAGAGCCCCTGTGTTGGCGGCCATTTTATGAGCTTTGAAAAAAGAAGAAATACCTGCTGCTCATGGATTTCACACAGTGTGTTTCGGTAGGCTGACGGGACGGTGGTGGATGCTCCTGTGGAC
This sequence comes from Oncorhynchus keta, assembly GCF_023373465.1. Classification (NCBI taxonomy): domain Eukaryota; kingdom Metazoa; phylum Chordata; class Actinopteri; order Salmoniformes; family Salmonidae; genus Oncorhynchus; species Oncorhynchus keta. The sequence goes on from NC_068450.1 coordinate 24,913,818, forward strand.
CTGTGTGCTGTGTCACCCACCAGCCTCAAACCAGCAGTGGATCCCGCAGCCCTTACAGAAATATCAGCCCAGACATGCTGTGGCCAAACGAGGCGATATAGGTCGAGGCTGGAATGGAGATCTTGGGAAAAGCAAACCTGCAATTGTGTATTTCTTTTGTTGTTGTTGTTAACAATCAGAAAGTGACACTTGTTCGTCATGGCAAAAGGTAATGATGATGCTTTGTGATACAGTACGAGGGATATAGCTACATGTATAGAAGCACCAGTGGCTGTGCTACTCACAGTTTACTGAAGGGTTCAGATGACTGCCTTGCTTTAACTAAACGCAAGGTCACACATTAGAAATAAGGCTAATATTTCAGCTAGCCGTATTCTTTTGCAATTATATGGTTCAGTGGCGGTGTTTATAGTTCTTCTTCAATCTCCCTCACTGCAGTTTTGGTTTGCTGGCTCCCTCATCATTTACTGCCTGGATGTAACGGCCCAGTCTGAGTCTGGTGGAAAAGGGATGATGCATAGAGCTGGCAGAGATTTATTACATTTCTAGCAAACCATGTAACAAAAAAATTCTGCTTTGTTTAGGAACGGGCTTAGATTTTAAAAAATCAAACTCCATGAGTCCCCGATTCCTGATTGAGCAGGCCCGAGGAAGACTTGAATCCAACACTGATTAAAGAAAATAAAACGTTTATTTGAATACATTTTTCAATGACGCCTTTTATCCAATTATATCCCATTCTTATCTGCCTTCCCGCAGATTGCGTTCTATATGGTGGTAGAATGAGTGTCACTTCCACTGTAACCGAAACTCTGAGTAACAATGACTTCACACTTACAGACTCAGTGAAGGATGGAAGGCAGAGTGAGTGGCTACTGCATGGGCGACTGATTAAAAATGCAAACGAAGGGGGTTGAGTTGATTTATTTCTGCTTCTCAAGCTATTTGTGAAATCCTTCAGGATGGGGAGATAGACAGCGTTGTTGGGAGAGGGATGTTGGAGGGGTGTTGGGGGTGTTGGGGGTGTTGGGGTGTGGGAGAGGGATGTTGGAGGGGTGTTGGGGGGTGTTGGGGGGTGTTGGGAGAGGGATGTTGGAGGGGTGTTGGGGGTGTTGGGGTGTGTTGGGGGTGTTGGGGTGTGTTGGGAGAGGGATGTTGGGGGTGTTGGGGTGTGTTGGGGGTGTTGGGAGAGGGATGTTGGAGGGGTGTTGGGGGTGTTGGGGTGTGTTGGGAGAGGGATGTTGGAGGGGTGTTGGGGGGTGTTGGGAGAGGGATGTTGGAGGGGTGTTGGGGGGTGTTGGGGTGTGTTGGGAGAGGGATGTTGGGGGTGTTGGGAGAGGGATGTTGGAGGGGTGTTGGGGGTGTTGGGAGAGGGATGTTGGGGGGTGTTGGGAGAGGGATGTTGGAGGGGTGTTGGGGGGTGTTGGGAGAGGGATGTTGGAGGGGTGTTGGGGGTGTTGGGAGAGGGATGTTGGAGGGGTGTTGGGGGTGTTGGGGTGTGTTGGGAGAGGGAGGGATGTTGGAGGGGTGTTGGGGGGTGTTGGGAGAGGGATGTTGGAGGGGTGTTGGGGGTGTTGGGGTGTGTTGGGGGGTCTTGGGAGAGGGATGTTGAGGGGTGTTGGGGGGTGTTGGGGGGTGCTCATTCTGTGATGTAAGGAGTGAAGACATCCAAGAAGTTTCTATATGGCTGTCAGCTCATCCCAGTCACTAGTAATAAGACCATTCCTTTGATGACTTAAAACCTGCTTATTCCAGTGTACTGTTAGAAGATACACATCCACAGCCTAGGCTCTCATCTTAGAGATATAATACACAACTTCAGTGCATAAACGCGAGCTGCTTAAGGGGAAAGTGCCCTCACCGGGTATAAAGGACGTCTAAGCTGCTTGCAGGTCATTAAATTGATGTGGTTGGTGTTGAGGGGAAATGAGATTTGCAGCAGTAATAATATTTAACTACAGTACCTATGTAACTACAGTGCCCTCTGTGGTAGAGTAGTGTCTTCTAAATGATGGTTCCTTGGAGAGCAGAATAGGGGCTTGCTCCAGACCCAGTAGTTCTGTCGTCAGTCAGGCTGCCTCAGAGTAAACAGAGGAGTTGTTTAATCAGCCAGAGATTTAATGCCATAGGGTTTAAAGCAACACTGCATCCCAATGACTTACAAGTAAGCAGATCTTGTAGTCTCTGAGCGTTTATGTCATCTTCTCCATAAACATGCAGCACCTCTTCACTTTAAACCACTGCCGCTCTTAACGGGAGAGAGTAATGTCTTAACGGGAGAGAGTAATGTCTTAACAGGAGAGAGTAATGTCTTAACAGGAGATAGTTGTCTTAACGGGTAAGATTTTTCTTAGCTGGAGAGAGTTTTCTTAAAGGGTGAGAGTTGTCTTCATGGGAGAGAGTTGTCTTAACGGGTGAGAGTTGTCTTCATGGGAGAGAGTTGTCTTAATGGGAGAGAGTTGTCTTCATGGGAGAGAGTTGTCTTAATGGGAGAGAGTTGTCTTAATGGGAGAGAGTTGTCTTAACGGGAGAGAGTTATGTCTTAACAGGAGGTAGTTGTCTTAACGGGTGAGAGTTGTCTTAACGGGAGAGAGTTATGTCTTAACAGGAGGTTTAAGAGGAGGTAGTTGTCTTAACGGGTGAGAGTTGTCTTAATGGGAGAGAGTTATGTCTTAACAGGAGGTTTAACAGGAGGTTGGTGTCTTAACGGGTGAGACTTGTCTTTATGGGAGAGAGTTGTCTTAATGGGAGAGAGTTGTCTTAATGGGAGAGAGTTGTCTTAACGGGAGAGAGTTATGTCTTGACAGCAGGTTTAACAGGAGGTAGTTGTCTTAACGGGTGAGAGTTGTCTTAACGGGAGAGAGTTATGTCTTAACAGGAGGTTTAACAGGAGGTTGGTGTCTTAACGGGTGAGAGTTGTCTTTATGGGAGAGAGTTGTCTTAATGGGAGAGAGTTGTCTTAACGGGAGAGAGTTATGTCTTAACAGGAGGTTTAACAGGAGGTAGTTGTCTTAACGGGTGAGAGTTGTCTTAACGGGTGAGAGTTGTCTTAACGGGCGAGAATATTTTCTTTGTCTGTCCTGAAGTTCATGGATTAATTCTCCCACTCAGGATGTCCTCTTGTTCTATCTGCACTCCTCAAGGGTGTAACTGTATTTGTGTTGTGTTTTGTGTTTGTGTGCACAGATTTACATTACATTACATTTCAATAATTATTCAGAACCCAGGTGTGCATGTGTGTTTCTGTATTTGTGACTAGGGTTACGGTTAGTGTGTAGGGTACATGTATGTATCAGTAAGATAATGTTTCTCTCTAGATAGTCATTTGTTTGTCAAGGATTGTATGTGACTAGCAAACATCGCACCATTCCTCAGGGGGATCTTAGTAAACATTAGTTAGAGCTGTAGCTATAGGCCTCTGGGCCATCTGTCAACTCAGGAGAGATTTGGGTGAGAGCCAGGCTCCTGACATGTCCTACTAGTGTCCCCTGAGACAGTTGACTGGCGCACTGGCATGCTCTCACATAGGTCCTATCTAACGGTTACCATAGAGCACAGAACAGACCCTTATAAAGTGCCATCGGAAAGTATTCAGACCCCTTGACTTTTCCCACATTTTGTTACGTTACAGCTTTATTCTAAAATGTATTAAATAAAATAGAAATCTCAGCAATCTGCACACATTACCCTATAAACAGGATTTTTAAAATTCTTGCTAATATATTAAAAGTTAAAAACAGAAATACCTTATTTACATACAGTATAAGTCAGAGGTTTAGATACACTTAGTTTGGAGTCATTAAAACTCATTTTTCAACCACTCCACACATTTCTTGTTTAACAAACTATAGTTTTGACAAGTCGGTCAGGACATCTACTTTGTGAATGACGCAAGTACATTTCCAAACAATTGTTTACAGACAGATTATTTCACTTTCACCAAGAACCCGATGGGTTTCGTCTGGCCACTCTACAATAAAGGCCTGATTGGTGGAGTGCTGCAGAGATGGTTGTCCTTCTGGAAGTTTCTCCCATCTCCACAGAGGAACTCTAGAGCTCTGTCAGAGTGACCATCGTGTTCTTGGTCACCTCCCTGACCAAGGCCCTTCTCCCCCGATTGCTCAGTTTAGCCAGGTGGCCAGCTTTAGGAATAGTCTTGGTGGTTCCAAACTTCTTCCATTTAAGAACTTTATTTTTTAAAATGTATTTTTATTTCACCTTTATTTAACCAGGTAGGCTAGTTGAGAACAAGTTCTCATTTGCAACTGCGACCTGGCCAAGATAAAGCATAGCAGTGTGAACAGACAACACAGAGATACACATGGAGTAAACAATTAACAAGTCAATAACTGTAATGGCGTTCTTCGTTTGTAGAAAGAGAGTCGGACCGAAATGCAGCGTAGTGGTTACTCATGACTTTAATAGAAAAAGTGACACATGAAATAACGATACAAAATACAAAACAACAAACGGAACGTGAAACCTAATTACAGCCTATCTGGTGAAACTACACAGAGACAGGAACAATCACCCACAAAATACAAAGCGAAACCAGGGTACCTAAATACGGTTCCCAATCAGAGACAACGAGAATCACCTGACTCTGATTGAGAACCGCCTCAGGCAGCCAAGCCTAACAACACCCCTAATCAGCCGCGATCCCAAATACAAAAACCCCAATACGAAATACAACAACATAAACTCATGTCACACCCTGGCCTGACCAAATAATTAAAGAAAACACTAAATACTAAGACCAAGGCATGACAGAACCCCCCTAAGGTGCGGACTCCCGGACGCACCTCAAAACCATAGGGAGGGTCCGGGCGGGCGTCTGTCCATGGTGGCGGATCCGGCTCGGGACGTGGACCCCACTCCATTAAAGTCATAGTTCCTCCCCTTCGCGTCCTGGGATAATCCACCCTCGCCGCCGACCATGGCCTAATAGTCCTCACCCAGAACCCCACTGAACTGAGGAGCAGCTCGTGACTGAGGGGCAGCTCAGGACTGAGGGACAGCTCGGGGCTGAGGGGCAGCTCGGGACTGAGGGGCAGCTCGGGACTGAGGGGCAGCTCGGGACTGAGGCAGCTCAGGACTGAGGGGAAGCCCGGAACTGAGGGGTAGCCCAGAACTGAGGGGAAGCCCAGTACTGAGAGGAAGCCCAGTACTGAGAGGAAGCCCAGTACTGAGATGAAGCTCAGGCAGGTAGTAGGCTCCGGTAGATCCTGGCTGGCTGGCGGAACTGGAAGATTCTGGTTGACTAGCAGATCTGGAAGAGACTGGTTGACTGGCAGATTTGGAAGAGACTGGTTGACTGGCAGATTTGGAAGAGACTGGTTGTCTGGCAGATCTAGAAGATCATGGCTGACTGGCGGATCTAGCTGCTCTATGCAGACTGACAGCTCTGGCTGCTTCTTACAGACTGACATCTCTGGCTGCTTCATGCAGACTGACAGCTCTGGCTGCTTCATACAGACTGACAGCTCTGACTGCTCCATGCAGGCTGACAGCTCTGACTGCTCCATGCAGGCTGACAGCTCTGACTGCTCCATGCAGGCTGGCAGCACCTTGCAGACTGACAGCTCCTTGCAGACTAGCAGCTCCTTGCAGACTGACAGCTCTGGCTGCTTCATGCAGACTGACAGCTCTGGCTGCTTCATACAGACTGACAGCTCTGACTGCTCCATGCAGGCTGACAGCTCTGACTGCTCCATGCAGGCTGACAGCTCTGACTGCTCCATGCAGGCTGGCAGCACCTTGCAGACTAGCAGCTCCTTGCAGACTGGCAGCTCTGGCTGCTTCATGCAGACTGACAGCTCAGGCTGCTCCGAACAGGCAGGAGGCTCCGGCAGCGCTGTAGAGAAGGAAGGCTCTGATAGCGCTGAACAGGTGGGAGACTCCGACAGCGCAGGAGGGAAGGAAGGCTCTGATAGCGCTGAACAGACAGGAGACTCCAGTAGCGCAGGAGGGAAGGAAGGCTCTGGCTGTGCTGAACAGGCGAGAGACTCTGACAGCGCAGGGGGGAAGGAAGGCTCTGGCTGTGCTGAACAGGCGGGAGACTCCGACAGCGCAGGAGGGAAGGAAGGCTCTGGCTGTGCTGAACAGGCGAGGCGCACAGAAGGCCTGGTGCGTGGTGCTGGAACTGGTGCTACAGGATTGAGGACACGCACAGGAAGCCTGGTGCGGGGAGCTGCTACCGGAGGACTGGTGTGTGGAGGTGGCTCTGGTTAGACCGGACCGTGCAGGCGCACTGGAGCTCTTGAGCACCGAGCCTGCCCAAGCTTACCTGGCTCGATGCCCACTCTAGCCCGGCCAATACGAAGGGCTGGTATGAACCACACCGGGCTGTGCACCCGCACTGGAAACACTGTGCGCTCCATAGCATAACACGGTGTCTGCCCGGTCTCTCTACCCCACCGGTAAGCACAGGGAGTTTGCGCAGGTCTCTTACCTGGCATAGCCATACTCCCATTAAGCCCCCCAATAATTTTTTGGGGCTGCTTTTCGTGCTTCCTTGCCAACCGTGTTCCCTCGTATCGTCGGCTCCTATCTCCGGCTGCTTCTGCTCTCCTTAGTGCCTCCACCTGTTCCCATGGGAGGCGATCTCTTCCGGCCAGTATCTCCTCCCAAGTGTAACAACCTTTACCATCCAACACGTCTTCCCATGTCCATTCTCTGAATAATTCATCCACCTTTTGCTGCTCCAGCTGTCGCTGCATGTTTATAGCAGTGCCTCTCCGCTTTAGCCGGCGTGTCTTTTTTTCGACTCCATTCGCCTACAGCCCTCTTCGCACTGTTCCAGCGAATCCCAGGCGGGCTCCTGCACTCTCTCTGGGTCGGCCGCCCACCCGTCGATTTCTTCCCACGTCGTATACTCCATGCCTCTGCTATCCATAACGTCCTCCCTTCGCTGTTCAAGCTGTCGCTGCCTGTTAACACGCTGCTCTGTCCGAGTGTGGTGGTTGATTCTGTAACGGCGTTCTTCGTTTGTAGAAAGAGAGTCAGACCGAAATGCAGCGTAGTGGTTACTCATGACTTTAATAGAAAAAGTGACACATGAAATAACGATACAAAATACAAAACAACAAACGGAACGTGAAACCTAATTACAGCCTATCTGGTGAAACTACACAGAGACAGGAACAATCACCCACAAAATACAAAGCGAAACCAGGGTACCTAAATACGGTTCCCAATCAGAGACAACGAGAATCACCTGACTCTGATTGAGAACCGCCTCAGGCAGCCAAGCCTAACAACACCCCTAATCAGCCGCGATCCCAAATACAAAAACCCCAATACGAAATACAACAACATAAACCCATGTCACACCCTGGCCTGACCAAATAATTAAAGAAACACAAAATACTAAGACCAAGGCATGACAATAACACAGTAGAAAAAAAGGGGAGTCTATATACATTGTGTGCAAAAGGCATGAGGAGGTAGGCGAATAATTACAATTTTGCAGATTAACACTGGAGTGATAAATGACCAGATGGTCATGTACAGGTAGAGATATTGGTGTGCAAAAGAGCAGAAAAGTAAATAGTATGGGGATGAGGTAGGTAAAAATGGGTGGGCTATTTACCGATAGACTATGTACACCTGCAGCGATCGGTTAGCTGCTCAGATAGCAGATGTTTGAAGTTGGTGAGGGAGATAAAAGTCTCCAACTTCAGCGATTTTGCAATTCGTTCCAGTCACAGGCAGCAGAGAACTGGAACGAAAGGCGGCCAAATGAGGTGTTGGCTTTAGGGATGATCAGTGAGATACACCTGCTGGAGCGCGTGCTACGGATGGGTGTTGCCATCGTGACCAGTGAACTGAGATAAGGCGGAGCTTTACCTTGCATGGACTTGTAGATGATCTGGAGCCAGTGGGTCTGGCGACGAATATGTAGCGAGGGCCAGCCGACTAGAGCATACAGGTCACAGTGGTGGGTGGTATAAGGTGCTTTAGTGACAAAACGGATGGCACTGTGATAAACTGCATCCAGTTTGCTGAGTAGAGTGTTGGAAGAAATTTTGTAGATGACATCGCCAAAGTCGAGGATCGGTAGGATAGTCAGTGGACTCCAATCAAGTTGTAGAAACATCTCAAGGATGATCAATGGAAACAGGATGCACCTGTGCTCAATTTCGAGTCTCATAGCAAAGGGTCTGAATACTTATGTAAAACATGTTTTCACTTTATCATAATATGGTATTGTGTCTAGATTGATGAGTAAAACTGTGTATTTAATCTATTTTAGAATAAGGCTGTAACATAACAAAATGTTGAAAAATGAAAGGTGTCTGAATACTTTCCGAATGCACTGTATACAGCTGAATCCCATGTATACAATAGTGTTATTTAAGCTCTCGTCATTACCACACACACACACACACACCTCTCAAAGGGCACTGCTATGGAGATCAATTCAGTAATTATTCACAGAAACAAAGCCAAAACATTCAGTCAAAAAAAACAAGATACAACTCTGAGAAAACATTACTGTGTGCGTTAAGTTACATGAATAACTGAAGGACAAAAACAAGTCAAAGGTCAAGCACTGAATTATTCCTGAGGGTCCATATTACTGCATGTGATTTACTGCTGGCTGGCTGGCTGACATTGTTTTTGTGTGTGTGTGTGTGTGTGTGTGTGTGTGTGTGTGTGTGTGTGTGTGTGTGTGTGTGTGTGTGTGTGTGTGTGTGTGTGTGTGTGTGTGTGTGTGTGTGTGTGTGTGTGTGAGTGCATACATGTGTGTTCCAGTGATACAGCAGAGAGCGAGTGAGACTAGCTTGGATTGACTGTGAGAAAGCAGAGGAAGCTTATCTGTGCCCTCCATCCATTTGGCTGGCTGCCACACTGTTCACGCTCCTGTTGTTGGAGAGTTCCTGATGAAATATTTATTTCCCTTTTAATCCGGCACATTGTTGCCTTTCAGGGAGAGGCCTGGCTGGGAAAGAGAGAGGCCTGGCTGGGTCAGAGAGAGGCCTGGCTGGGTCAGAGAGAGGCCTGGCTGGGACAGAGAGAGGCCTGGCTATTTCAGAGAGAGGCCTGGCTGGGTCAGAAAGAGGCCTGGCTGGGTCAGAGAGAGGCCTGGATGGGGCTTGCTGGGGCTGACTGGGCTGTGGTCAGGTACTGGGGAAGAGAGGCTAGAGAGAGTTGTGGTATTTTGGTGAGGGGGTTGATGGAAGTGGGAGAGTTATAGAAGATCACTTTTCTAAGAGTTGTAAGAGGTTATAAAGTAGTATTAAGAGTTTAGTATTAACAGTTGGTTGGATGTACAGTTGGTTGGTGGTACAGTTGGTTGGTGGTACAGATGGTTGGTGGTACAGTTGGTTGGAGGTAGAGTTGGTTGGATGTACAGTTGGTTGGAGGTACAGTTGGCTGGCGGTACAGTTGGTTGGTGGTACAGTTGGTTGGAGGTACAGTTGGTTGGAGGTAGAGTTGGCTGGAGGTACAGTTGGTTGGAGGTAGAGTTGGTTGGAGGTACAGTTGGTTGGATGTACAGTTGTTTGGAGGTACAGTTGGTTGGAGGTACAGTTGGTTGGTGGTACAGTTGGTTGGAGGTACAGTTGGTTGGTGGTACAGTTGGTTGGAGGTACAGTTGGTTGGTGGTACAGTTGGTTGGAGGTACAGTTGGTTGGTGGTACAGTTGATTGGAGGTACAGTTTGCTGGAGGTACAGTTGGTTGGTGGTACAGTTGGTTGGTGGTACAGTTGGTTGGAGGTACAGTTGGCTGGAGGTACAGTTGGTTGGATGTACATTTGGTTGGAGGTACAGTTGGCTGGCGGTACAGTTGGTTGGTGGTACAGTTGGTTGTAGGTACAATTGGTTGGAGGTACAGTTGGTTGGAGGTAGAGTTGGTTGGAGGTACAGTTGTTTGGAGGTACAGTTGGTTGGAGGTAGAGTTGGCTGGAGGTACAGTTGGTTGGAGGTAGAGTTGGTTGGAGGTACAGTTGGTTGGATGTACAGTTGTTTGGAGGTACAGTTGGTTGGTGGTACAGTTGGTTGGAGGTACAGTTGGTTGGTGGTACAGTTGGTTGGAGGTACAGTTGGTTGGTGGTACAGTTGATTGGAGGTACAGTTTGCTGGAGGTACAGTTGGTTGGTGGTACAGTTGGTTGGTGGTACAGTTGATTGGAGGTACAGTTTGCTGGAGGTACAGTTGGTTGGTGGTACAGTTGGTTGGTGGTACAGTTGATTGGAGGTACAGTTGGTTGGAGGTACAGTTGGTTGGTGGTACAGTTGGTCGGAGGTACAGTTGCTTGGTGGTACAGTTGGTTGAAGGTACAGTTGGTTGGTGGTACAGTTGATTGGAGGTACAGTTTGCTGGAGGTACAGTTGGTTGGAGGTACAGTTGGTTGGAGGTACAGTTGGTTGGTGGTACAGTTGGTTGGAGGTACAGTTGGTTGGTGGTACAGTTGATTCGAGGTACAGTTTGCTGGAGGTACAGTTGTTTGGTGGTACAGTTGGTTGGTGGTACAGTTGACTGGAGGTACAGTTTGCTGGAGGTACAGTTGGTTGGTGGTATAGTTGGTTGGTGGTACATTTGGTTGGTGGTACAGTTTGCTGGAGGTACAGTTGGTTGGTGGTACAGTTGATTGGAGGTTCAGTTGGCTGGAGGTAGAGTTGGTTGGTGGTACAGTTTGCTGGAGATACAGTTGATTGGAGGTACAGTTGGCTCGAGGTAGAGTTGGTTGGTGGTACAGTTTGCTGGATGTACAGTTGATTGGAGGTACAGTTGGCTCGAGGTACAGTTGGTTGGTGGTACAGTTGGTTGGTGGTACAGTTTGCTGGAGGTACAGTTGATTGGTGGTACAGTTGATTGGAGGTACAGTTTGCTGGAGGTACAGTTGGTTGGAGGTACAGTTGGTTGGAGGTACAGTTGGTTGGAGGTACAGTTGGTTGGAGGTAGAGTTGGTTGGAGGTACAGTTGGTTGGAGGTACAGTTGGTTGGTGGTACAGTTGATTGGAGGTACAGTTTGCTGGAGGTACACTTGTTTGGTGGTACAGTTGGTTGGCGGTACAGTTGATTGGAGGTACAGTTTGCTGGAGGTAAAGTTGGTTGGTGGTATAGTTGGTTGGTGGTACATTTGGTTGGTGGTACAGTTTGCTGGAGGTACAGTTGGTTGGTGGTACAGTTGATTGGAGGTTCAGTTGGCTGGAGGTAGAGTTGGTTGGTGGTACAGTTGATTGGAGGTTCAGTTGGCTGGAGGTACAGTTGGTTGGTGGTACAGTTGGTTGGTGGTACAGTTGATTGGAGGTTCAGTTGGCTGGAGGTAGAGTTGGTTGGTGGTACAGTTTGCTGGAGATACAGTTGATTGGAGGTACAGTTGATTGGAGGTTCAGTTGGCTCGAGGTAGAGTTGGTTGGTGGTACAGTTTGCTGGATGTACAGTTGATTGGAGGTACAGTTGGCTCGAGGTACAGCTGGTTGGTGGTACAGTTTGCTGGAGATACAGTTGATTGGAGGTACAGTTGGCTCGAGGTAGAGTTGGTTGGTGGTACAGTTTGCTGGATGTACAGTTGGCTCGAGGTACAGTTGGTTGGTGGTACAGTTGGTTGGTGGTACAGTTTGCTGGAGGTACAGTTGGTTGGTGGTACAGTTGATTGGAGGTAGAGTTGGTTGGTGGTACAGTTTGCTGGAGGTACAGTTGGTTGGTGGTACAGTTGATTGGAGGTACAGTTGGCTCGAGGTAGAGTTGGAGAACATGAATGAAAGGTAGAGGACTTGGTTGGAGTTACATTAGAGTTTATAAAGTGGTATTAAGAGGCTAGAGGTACAGTTGAGTTCATGTAATGTAGTTAGTCATCATTATGTTGTCCTCTCCACTGTGTGCCTAGAAGGAGCAGGCAGCTATTGGCTCAGCCCAGGATCCTAATTTGAATAGATGAATAGTCAGTGATTTGGAGCGGAGCGGTGTGGTTTGTATGTCACAGTGGCCCGCCCCCTCTCACTATGCCTCTCCACTAGATGAAAATTAATTGAAGTCAGGAGCCATCAGTAATGTGGGCTTGACAGCCGACACAATCAGCAGACACAAATGCCCTCTGAGACAAGTGCACATGATAGCCCCTGCGGTCCCACTGCTCAAAGTCACTCAACACTGTTTATACGCCGGTCCGCTAAGATGGTGTGTGTGTGTGCGCTCACCTGCTCAGTAATACACTGCTGAAGTGAAATTGGAATGTATAGAAGTAAAAACAGTGGTAGGCAGTATATCACAGTTAGGTAAGTGCCATATTTGTATAATCCGGTCTCTGTATAGTTGTATTTGGAACAATCATGTTTGGAGCTCTCGGCTCTAGGTTTGAGCTGTATCCAGATTTTAATATCGTCATACCATCCTTCTCTCACCCCAGGATAATATGGTATTACACAAGGGGGCACCCCAAAAAAAAGCCCATGGGGCGTCTATTACCAGAATGCTAACATAATTAGCACAAGTAATAGCGAATTTCCATGGAGGTGCTAGCTAAATATGCTAACAATCTTAAAAGGAAATAAATGAATTGGAAAGACAGGCAATCCAGCTCATAAAGATATAGAAAGGAGCTACTGAGTATCATTTTTGGGGAGTTTGGACATTTACAAGCGAATAAGAACGAGCGACATTGCACAAATGAACAAAGTTTTGACGCATGCAGTACTGGCTCTCCAACAGCAGGTCTACAAGCTGTTTCTGTGTGGAGTTTGAGTCGCTAGGGCAACCGGCATGCCTGTTCTAAGAAGAGGGGGGAGGAGCAGACCGCTGAGAACAGAGAGTGAAAAAACGCAAGGAAATCAAGAAAGCAGTGGCAGCTGTACAAATAACTAATCCGAAAGGCTTTGACTTCTCAAACACAGCAGAAACCTAAGACAATATGATGCCCCGTCACCTTATTAATTCAGCCACTTACTTATATAGAAAGTTAAACTAGGGTTCGTGTTAATGCATAAGAAATACACTACACGACAAAAAGTATGTGTACACCTGCTCATCAACATGTCATTCCAAAATCATGTGCATTAAATATGGAGTTGTTCCCCCCTTTGCTGCTATAACGGCCTCCACTCTTCTTTCCTCTAGATTGCTGCAGGGATTTGCTTCCATTCAGCCACAAGAGCATTAGTGAGGTCGGGCACTGATGTTGGGCGATTAGGCCTGGCTCACAGTCGGCGTTCCAACTCATCCCAAAGGTGTTCGATGGGGTTGAGGTCAGGACTCTGTGCAGGCCAGTCAAATTTTACAGTTGGCACTATGCATTCGAGCAGGTAGCGTTCTCCTGGCATCCGCCAAACCCAGATTCGTCCATCAGACTGCCAGATGATGAAGCTTGATTCATCACTCCAGAGAACGCATTTCCACTGCTCCAGAGTCCAATGGCGGCAAGCTTTACACCACTCCAGCCGAAGCTTGGCATTGTGCATGGTGATCTTAGGCTTGAGTGCGGCTGCTCGGCCATGGAAACCCATTTCATGTAGCTCCTGACGAACAGTTATTGTGCTGATGTTGCTTCCAGAAGCAGTTTGGAACTTGGTAGATGTTGTTGCGAGGTTTTACACGCTACTCGCTTCAGCACTCAGCATCACGTTCTGTGAGCTTGTGTGGCCTACCACTTTGCGGCTGAGCCGTTGTTGCTCCTAGATGTTTCGACTTCAAAATAACACCACTTACAGTTGACCGAGGGAGCTCTAGCAAGGCATACATTTGACGAACTGACTTGTTGGAAAGGTGGCATCCTATGATTATGCCACATTGAAAGTCACTGAGCTTTTCAGTAAGGCCATTCTACTGCCAATGTTTGTCTATGGAGATTTCATGGCTGTGTGTTCGATTTTATACACCTGTCAGCAACAGGTGTGGCTGAAATTGCCAAATCCACTAGCTTGAAGGGGTGTCCACATACTTCTGTATTTATAGTGCATCTTGCTGCGTTTTGTACACGCAGATCTAAAATGGTTCTTATTGTAATTTTTGCTCGGCATCAAACTAATGTTGTGCTTCAGTTCTAAAATTTGGATGAGAATGAACCAACCAGCGCTCTATCAGCAGACAGCGTTCCAACTGATGTGTAGCTTCAGTCTATTTTTCTCCAGTAAAAAGATTGACTTTAAGTAAAACATTAGGAAGTGTAGCTGGCTACATTATTTTTGTGATGAACATTAGAAATATGATGTCCATGCATTGTTTTTGCACAAAAGAACTTGCTTTTTCATTGTAAGCTCATTTAGCCTCTTATGTGGCCGCCAGCCAAATAGCGTTGCACTTCTGTTGTCATCTCATGGAAATGAAGCTATTTTCTTCCAAATGTGTTGCACTAATATATTTTCTGTGAAGGAAAACTATAGTTGCACGTTCCTGATCACTCCTTTGAAGCAAAAAACACTGTTGACTTTCAATATAAAATGCGACCCCTGTCAATACACAGCTCCTGTTGTGCTATTTAGAAACAAACACGTGACTGGCTCAACTGTGCTGGGGAACTAAGAAACGTCATAATGTAAAATAATGTGTCAGGTAAAATAAATCTGCGTTATCTCCTAACGCATTGCACAAGTTGACTGCAGGTATTTACTTAAAAAATAGCTAGAAATATGAACATTTGTTGAAAAATTTCAACGAAATAGTTTCATCGGATTGAAAAACCATCCCGTGGCTATTTCCAAATATACAGTATGCAGCCCAAGCCTACTGTCCTCCCCATATGGCTACCCATCTGCCAAAGTCCTGTTTTCTCCTCTTGTTCATGTGTTGCTCATTTTGTTTTCTAAAGTGAAACTGCCATCTAACTGAGGCCAGCTGCCAATCACTATAACTGGACAAGTCACTCACAGCTCTGCACGGTTGACTTGTTTAGGTACCTCAGTAGCAAGGCAAGAACAATACAACTCCTCAAATATGTAGAACTTGACAGTGAACATCTCAGTGTGTGTTAGTGTGTCTATCCTCATTCATATTTCATATCTCACTGGCTTCCTTTCATCAGCCTTGTGTCTTCTCCCCAGATGACTCTCTAAGAACGTCAACAAAGCACCATTTATTTATCTGCACCCACGTAGCTACACACTGTAATCACAGCAGCTTCACGCCTTTAAAAGCAGACCTTTTATTTGATGAAATGTAAACGATACGGAAACAAAAGCTGTGTGTTAGTAGTTGAATGACAGCAAATGTGTTTGTTGTATATTTTCATTGATATTAGCTACAGAAGTTGTTTGTAGCTGCCTGTGAAGGGCCATATTGTCCAGAGCTGTTTGATAATAGTGTTTGAAACACTGCCAAGCCACCTTGCACTCTACTGAAGCAGCTTTTCTGTTGTAGCATATACATATTCTGTTGTAGCATAGTGCACATAGTTCATACTATGTATACAATACTACATTTAGTCATCCTCCTACCAATCCCTGCTCGTTTTTTTGCTTCAGCTCAGACATTGACCTCTATCCTAAGAGCATAGCCACATCATTTGCGTCTGCAGTCTGCTCCAGAATGAATTCCCTTAATCATTATATCTAAGGAGGACCTGAGTGTCCCTTCAACATTATCCATCAGCTTTCACTCTTCTCTCTCTCTCTCTCTCTCTCTCTCTCTCTCTCTCTCTCTCTCTCTCTCTCTCTCTCATAATGATGAAATGCAGAATAAAGACTCAGAATAAAGTTGCATACTGTGCATAAATAGCATATTTAATTGGTCTGTTATGTGGTCTAAATGAAATGGCTCTTGGACTGACGGGAGCATTTACATGAACATAGTTCCTTAGCAGAGTCCAAGCCAAAATGTAAATTGGTACAGATAATTAGGATATGAGAAGGAACTTAGGCTGACGTCAGGGCTAATAATTGGAATGGATATGAAACAAACTGCTGCTGCTCAGTGGTAGTCTATTGCGGGCAGAGGTGGAGGTATGTTTGGATGGAAGAATGAAGAGGACAGGGTAAAAGAAAGCCTGCTCAGTAGTGAGGGGTACAGGGGCCAAGACAAGGAGCCCTGTGGCATGCTGGGAAAGCCAAGGGCTCCAGCACCGCCCACTCTATGACCTCATTCACACTCTCCACGGTAACAGTGTTGAAACATACAGCATTACTTGTTTGAGATAGTTTAAAGTATAGATCTCCAGGTAATTTACCACTTTAATTCCCTCTGGCCATGAGGCATATACCGTTCTGTGATTGAAGCACTGAAAGTGAGAGAGAGGGAAATTATATGATGGGGCTAATGATGGCGTTCCACTGTAGCTGTAAAGGCTCCCTCCACCACAATTAGCTAATGGGTTAAATACACCTGCTGCTGAACCGAGGCCCTCAGGGGGCGGCCCTCAGGGGCCCGACGCTTAGATCCTTTACAACATGCCATTGTTTTTGAGAGTATTTCCTTTCTATGTGAGAGATGAGAGGATCTAAGCGTCGGGCCCCTGAGGGCCTCAGTTCAGCAGCAGGTGTATTTAATCCATTAGCTAATTGTGTTGGAGGGAGCCTTTACACCTACAGTGACATGCTATCATTATCCCCCCTAATAATCTCCCCCTCTCTCAGATGCTGGCCCCTCCTGACACAACATTCCTTAGTGTCCCCAAAATAAAGGTCAGCTTTTTGAGCTGATGTACTGGGATTCTCCTAGAGTAGCCATTATAATTACCTTCGTTTGCCTCCTCTCTCCCTCAATGATCCCGTCTTCCTGCTGTATCATTTGTTAATGCTGGCAGAGCTCATTACTTTACCCTGAGAGGAGTGGAGAGAGGAGAAGAGGGCTTGCTGCCTCAGCCAGGCTGTTGCTCCAGGCATCCGGGGTATCATGCTGAATGATTAGCACGAAAGATTAATAGTGAATTAAAGTACCTAGAGATTACACATCTCCCATCCTGCAGCCTAGCTGGGACCTCTGCTTTATGCCTGGGTGGTCATATGGGTGGGAGATCTCCCCTGCAGGACTAGCTAGCGTTCTCCCTGCCTGCTTCCCCTAGCATCTGAAGGATGTTGTGCTTTGCATGGTAATTAGGTTCCTTTGTTCCATCTGTTTGGTGGTGTAAGCACTGGGAGCGGCTGAGGTAGGGACAGGCAGGGCTGCACGCTGAGCCCCAGGGTGAGTGCATTCTGTGGAGGAGGCTGGAGCGCAGGCTGGGCCTCGAACTCTATGTCCAGTGACTGGGCCAGTGCTCCATTTCATATTATAGGATAGGTTTGTATTACAGTATTTAATTGGGTGTCTGGATGTGTCCGTGAAGTGTTGTGTGTCTGTGAAGTGTCTAGCTGTCTGCCTACCGGTCTGTCTGTCTGTACTATATGTCTGTTTGTGTTTAGGATTTTATGTCAGTCTGTTTGTGTTTGTGATTGTGATTGTCTGTCTTCCTGTCTGTCTGTCTGTCTGTCTGTCTGTCTGTCTGTCTGTCTGTCTGTCTGTCTGTCTGTCTGTCTGTCTGTCTGTCTGTCTGTCTGTCTGTCTGTCTGTCTGTGTTTATGACTGTCTGTTTGTGTTTATGACTTTCTGTCTGTCTGTGTTTGTGATTGTCTTCTTGTCTGTTTGTCTGTCTGTGTTTGTGATTGTCTTCTTGTCTGTTTGTCTGTCTGTGTTTGTGATTGTCTTCTTGTCTGTTTGTCTGTCTGTGTTTGTGATTGTCTTCTTGTCTGTCTGTCTGTCTGTCTGTCTGTCTGTCTGTCTGTCTGTCTGTCTGTCTGTCTGTCTGTCTGTCTGTCTGTCTGTCTGTCTGTCTGTCTGTCTGTCTAATGTATGTATGTATGTATGTATGTATGTATGTATGTATGTATGTATGTATGTATGTATGTATGTATGTATGTATGTATGTATGTATGTATGTATGTATGTATGTATGTAGTACGTACGTACGTACGTACGTACGTACGCGTATGTATGTCTACCTACTGGTTTGCCACACTGTTGTTTGGCCTCATGGCCGGCGTCACGCTAAGAGGAGGTGGCAGGGCCTGTGCAGCGCCTGACAGGGGAGTCTCTTCCCCTCCACTCATCCCAGCTGGGTGTCTCCCTGTGTTAGTGTCCATGCCTCAGCAGCCCCACACATAGAACACTGTCCCACGGGGCCTAGGGCAGAGCAACAAGCTTGGGAAGGAAAGAGAAGAGAGAATGAGAAAGATAAAATAATTATGGATTAGCTCTAAGAGCCTCGGCAGACTTTACACAACACAGCTATTTGGAGCGTAGCAGAGTTCGTGCATGTCGTTTTTCATTAACAAAATGGGTGGCTCATGCAAAGCATCTCTTCATATTTTGAAACGCAACATATTATTCCTTACTTTGCAGTAAGGGCAGTGTTGTAGGCTGATCTGACAAGTAGTATATTTAGTAACACAACATATTTATAACCAAATGAAGTGCAAATTCTTATTTACAATGACTGCCTAATTCCTATTTATGCCATGTCAGACACAGTAATGAAACATTAAATGTTTTGATTAAATCAACAATACAGATACAGTACCTCAGTATTTTTTATAAATGTACTAAGTATGCCTCCTTTATGTTTATTATGCAAAGTACATTCTCTTCTTACAATCAATTAAATCAGACACATTTGACTCAAGACTGCCAAAGATGACATAAACAGCAGCCACAGGCAGCCAGTAGCATTCTAAATGGACATTCCAACCTCCACACTCTACATACACTTTTCAATGCTCACCGACATTTTCCAGCAATACCACAATTAAAAGGGCAACAGAAAGATTGTTCTGTTGCACAGTGACTCACTAACATGCTTAGTTCCATCAATTCCACAGTTCTACTTCCAGTACACACGGCATATGCCAAATACATTTTCTACAGGATCGTTATAATCAGGTACTTCAGTGAATTCAATGGGCTTCTGATTGTTTCGGTTCTCCGTTGTATTCCACATCCTCTGCTTGCTGCTTTTTATTTTGACTCAAAGATCCCTCTTTTTCCACATTGTTTTATTGTGGGAGCTGGTTTTCACACATTTAATCTGATTTCTACACTTAATTTTAAATGGCTTTTGTGAAGGTAGCACAGGCGCACTCATCTCTCATGGATACCCTACATGCACACACTGACACCTCTCAGACGTTTCAGAACAGCAAGGGACCCTGTGAAGCATTTAACGTCATTGTGTTCTCATCATCAGATGTTTTAGAGTACCTAAACACAGCAACAGGCAACCTTTAAAGGCTTTAACTGCATGCTACTGTATAACAGACTGCTTTCAGAAACGTTTAAAGGCTTTAGCATGCAGCTGCATGCTACTGTATAACAGACTGCTTTCAGACAAGGTTTAAAGGCTTTAGCATGCAGCTGCAGGCTACTGTATAACAGACTGCTTTCAGAAACGTTTAAAGGCTTTAGCATGCAGCTGCATGCTACTGTATAACAGACTGCTTTCAGACAAGGTTTAAAGGCTTTAGCATGCAGCTGCAGGCTACTGTATAACAGACTGCTTTCAGAAACGTTTAAAGGCTTGAGCTGCATGCTACTGTATAACAGACTGCTTTCAGAAACATGTAAAGGCTTTAGCAAGCAGCTGCATGCTACTGTATAACAGACTGCTTTCAGAAACATGTAAAGGCTTTAGCATGCTGCTGCATGGTACTGTATAACAGACTGCTTTCAGAAACATGTAAAGGCTTTAGCAAGCAGCTGCATGCTACTGTATAACAGACTGCTTTCAGAAACATGAAAAGGCTTTAGCATGCAGCTGCAGGCTACTGTATAACAGACTGCTTTCAGAAACATGTAAAGGCTTTAGCATGCAGCTGCAGGCTACTGTATAACAGACTGCTTTCAGAAACGTTTAAAGGCTTGAGCTGCATGCTACTGTATAACAGACTGCTTTCAGACAAGGTTTAAAGGCTTTAGCATGCAGCTGCATGCTACTGTATAACAGACTGCTTTCAGACAAGGTTTAAAGGCTTTAGCAAGCAGCTGCATGCTACTGTATAACAGACTGCTTTCAGAAACATGTAAAGGCTTTAGCATGCAGCTGCATGCTACTGTATAACAGACTGCTTTCAGAAACATGTAAAGGCTTTAGCAAGCAGCTGCATGCTACTGTATAACAGACTGCTTTCAGAAAGTAATGAGACACCTCTTAAGATCTATAAACATATCACTCTGTCATTTACCACGTGTGTGTGCACTTGGGTGGAGTCCGATTTTTTGGAGCAAAGGGCACCTTTTGGATACTTCGCCGGGCCATGTATATGTAGACTCCCAAATAGCAACACTCACAAAGGGGGCGATAGCAGAGATTGTATTGCTCTGCCTGCCAGTAGACTGTAGGCTACTCTGCTAGCCTCTTGCTAGCTAGATAGCTAAAAACAGCAAGCAAGCCAGCCTTGATTTCTCAATAATATGCCCTGGCAAATATTCTTGTACTTTCCAGAGTAACCTTCAACATTTTCCCAGTTTGATTTGCTGATTGAATGTATTCAGTCCCGTATTAGATCATTTAAAAAACACACATGGCTACAGCTGTTTTTATCATTTCAAAATAGCCTTGAATCACATAGTTATTACTTCTAAACAAAGTACCCTTTGAGGGGATTCTAACAAGGCTACAATGATGTTTGTTCATTGTTTGAACAGTAGCTGGTGGCAGGTATCCTAGTGGTTAGAGCGTGTTCCTCACAATAGCTTCTGTCAAATCTGTCAGGAGAGAGATCACTGAATCAGATCACTCTGTTGATCTGCCAGTTCAAAGACCTGCTTGCTGAAAGACTTTTTCAGTCTACATGGGAAACATTAGTTATTCTGTTGTACATGTTCCTCTGTATGTCTGTTAGTATGTGAGATATCTCTGCTGGGTCAAGAGTCACTCATATCACTAGTCTCTCTGTGAGATATCTCTGCTGGGTCAAGAGTCACTCATTAACTAGTCACTCTGTGAGATATCCCTGCTGGGTCAAGAGTCACTCATAAACTAGTCTCTCTGTGAGATATCTCTTCTGGGTCAAGGGTAACACTCATATGACTTTTTCCACGTTTAAATTGTATTTATTTGTTTACGTTAGAGCCTTATTCTAAAATGGATTAAAACAAATGTATAAGAAATCGACACACGCCCCATGATGACAAAGTGAAAACAGGTTAGAAAATGTATAACATTTTTAAAACAGATACCTTATTTACATAAGTATTCAGACCCTTTGCTATGAGACTCGAAATTGAGCTCAGGTGCATCCTGTTTCAATTGATCATCCTTGAGATGTTTCTACAACTTGATTGGAGTCCACATGTGGTAAATCCAATTGATTGAACATGATTTGGAAAGGCACACACCTGTCTATGTAAGGTCCCACAGTTGACAGTGCCTGTCAGAGCAAAAACCAAGCCATGATGTCGAAGGAATTGTTTGTTGAGCTCCAAGGCAAGATTGTGTCGATGCACAGATCTGGGGAAGGGTACCAAAAAATGTCTGCAGCATTGAAGGTCCCCAAATAACACAGTGGCCTCTATCATTTTTAAATGGAAGAAGTTTGGAACCACCAAGACTCTTCCTAGAGCTGGCCGCCCAGCCAAACTAAGCAATCGAGGTAGAAGGGCCTTGGTCAGGGAGGTGACCAAGAACCCGATAGTCACTCTGACAGAGCTCCAGAGTTCCTCTGTGGAGATGGGAGAACCTTCCAGAAGTAGAACCATCTCTCAGCACTTCACCAATCAGGCTTTTATGGTTGAGTGGCCAGAAAGAAGCCACTCTTCAGTAAAAGTGACGTGACAGCCCGCTTGGAGTTTGCCAAAAGGCACCTAAAGACTCTCAGACCATGAGAAACAAGATGCTCTGGTCTGGTGAAACCAAGATTCAACTCTATGGCCTGAATGCCATGTCTGGAGGAAACCTGACAGAGCTTGAGAGCCTATGCAGAGAAGAATGGGAGAAACTCCCCAAGCTTATAACGTCATATTCAGGAAGACTCAAGGCTGTAATTGCTGCCAAAGGTGCTTCAACAAAGTGCTGAGTAAAGGCTTTGAATACTGCCAGTTGAAGTGGGAAGTTTACATACACTTAGGTTGCACTCATTAAAGTTGTTTTTCAACCACCCCACACATTTCTTGTTAACAAACTGTAGTTTTGGCAAGTCGTTTAAGACATCTACTTTGTGCATGACACAAGTAATTTTTCCAACTATTGTTTACAGACAGATTATTTCACTTATAATTCACTGTATCACAATTCCAGTGGGTCAGAAGTTTACATACACTAAGTTGACTGTCCCTTCAAACAGCTTGGAAAATTCCAGAAAATGATGTCATGGCTTTAGAAGTTTCTGATAGGCCAATTGACATCATTTGAGTCAATTGGAGGTGTGCCTGTGGATGTATTTCAAGTCCTACCTTCAAACTCAGTGCCTCTTTGCTTGACATCATGGGAAAATCAAAAGAATTCAGCCAAGAAAATTGTAGACCTCCACAAGTCTGGTTCATCCTTGGGAGCAATTTCCAAACACCTGAAGGTACCATGGTCATCTGAACAAACAATAGTACACAAGTATAAACACCATGGGACCACGCAGCAGCCATACCGCTCAGGAAGGAGACGCGTTCTATCTCCTAGAGATGAACATACTTTGGTGCGAAAAGTGCAAATCAATCCCAGAACAACAGCAAAGGACCTTGTGAAGATGCTGGAGGAAACAGATACAAAAGTGTCTATATCCACTGTAAAACGAGTCCTATATCAACATAACCTGAACATAACCTGAAAGGCCACTCAGTAAGGAAGAAGCCACTGCTCCAAAAAAGCCAGACTATGGTTTGCAACTGCACATGGGGACAAAGATCGTATTTTCTGGAGAAATGTCCTCTGGTCTGATGAAACAAAAATAGAACTGCTTGGCCATAATGACCATCATTATGTTCGGAGGAAAAAGGGGGAGGCTTGCAAGCCGAGGGTGGCAGCATCATGTTGTGGGGGTGCTTTGCTGCAGGAGGGACTAGTGCACTTCACAAAATAGATGGCATCCTGAGGATTGAAAATTATATGGATATATTGAAGCAACATCTCAAGACATCAGTCAGGAAGTTAAAGCTTGGTCGCAAATGGGTCTTCCAAATGGACAATGACCCCAAGCATACTTCCAAAGTTGTGGTAAAATGGCTTAAGGACAATAAAGTCTAGAGGTATTGGAGTGGCCATCACAAAGCCCTGACCTCAATCCCATGGAAAATGTGTGGGCAGAACTGAAAAAGTGTGTGCAAGCAAGGAGGCCTACGAACCTGCCTCAGTTACACCAGCTCTGTCAGGAGGAATGGGCCAAAATTCACCCAATTTATTGTGGGAAGCTTGTGGAAGGCTACCCGAAACGTTTAATCCAAGTTAAACAATTTAAAACCAATGCTACACTAATTGAGTGTATGTAAACTTCTGACCCACTGGGAATGTGATGAAAGAAATTAAAGCTGAAATAAATCATTCTCTCTACTATTATTCTGACATTTCACATTCTTAAAATAAAGTGGTGATCCTAACTGACCTAAGACAGGGAATTTTTACTCTGATTAAATGTCAGGAATTGTGAAAAACTGAGTTTAAATGTATTTTGCTAAGGTGTATGTAAACTTACGACTTCAGCTGTATGTAAAATGTGATATTTTTTTTTAAATAAAAGTTAGTAGCAAAAATGTCTAAAAACCTGTTTTTGCTTTCTCACTATGAGGTATTGTGTGTAGATTGATGAAACAACAACAACATTTTAATAAATGTTAAAATAAGGCTGTAACATGACAATGTGGAAAAAGTCAAAGGGTCTGAATACTTTCCGAAGGCACTGTAACTGCTGTAAAGTGCAACTTTCCTACTAGAAAACTGTCGTTGTCGATGAAGATGTATACTCAAATTGTTTCATATCACGCTTAGGTGTTTTGTGAAGACCTGCAATGGAAAACAACAAAAAATATAAAACAATTCATCTCATAGTGCATCTATTCATCTGTTTCTATATATCAGCCCATGAATGTGTCGACTATGCTATGTGATTTTCTGTGACTATCTGTGTTGTCGTTTTTTCTGTCATCTATCATGTTTTCCCTCTTGTTTGTTCATCCGTCCATTGTCAGAAGGATAGACAGATAGAAAGCCCTCTGTGAGCTGCTTCTCATCTAATGTTCAAATCTACCTATTTGTTCCTGGAGCTGCTCTTCCACTTTTTAAGCACAATTTGAGCTGTTGCAGAGAGCATCAAAGCCTTGTGCCACATACATCTTATCTGTTGTTGATGTGCAGACGCTTTTCTCAACAGCTATTTCAGAGAAAACTGAT
Source organism: Oncorhynchus keta (assembly GCF_023373465.1). Lineage (NCBI taxonomy): Eukaryota > Metazoa > Chordata > Actinopteri > Salmoniformes > Salmonidae > Oncorhynchus > Oncorhynchus keta. The sequence continues at coordinate 24,938,035 of NC_068450.1, forward strand.
TTCTGCCCCAGTAATTGCCTCTGCAATATTCCCCGGATCCGCACATCATTCAAAGGAATACGTCTTCTTTTCCCCTGAAAGCGTTCTGCAGTCTTGCAGAACGAGGTGAATGACATTTTTTCCTCCATTTTGTTCTTCTGTTTTTCCATTCTCCCGTGTCGTGCCAAAAAAAAGGACCTGGAGAGAGATTAGGGACACTTCTAGTGATATCTGCATCTGCCAATTAAAATGCATTGCTCTTTCCCTGTGAGAAAAACACCAAGCATTTTACATCAGCTATGAAACTCGCAGACAGATTAGTTTATCAAATAATATTACTTTAATAGTTTTTTTATTTTTATTAAACAACTATACATGTATAGTCCCTTCATATTTATACTGGATTCCAAGTACATCATCATCAAATCAACCAATCCCTCTAATCTTAATTACACCCTTCAGATGTCTGCAGACTAACCCATAAATCCCAGTCCATTGCAATACTATTTTTTGTATTTCGAGGGAACCTCTATTTGTACCATTTCTACTGGGATTGCCCTAAGAATAAATACTTTACCTAAGAGTATAATTACATTTCGCATTGATTTATTGTGTTTTTTCAGACCTCCTAACTGTACTGTTTATAGGTCCATCTTAACACAGCCATTATGACTCAGCAACCACTCCTGAGAGGTTTAATGTTTTAACATTTCATCGTTTTAACCCTCCAAACTCATGTTCATGATATGAATAGGCCATTTTTAACTTTGTCTGGTTTGCCATACCACATAAAATTGAATATTTTTTTTCTCACATGAATAGAAGCATGTTAAATTCATCAAAAGACACAATGAACTGCTTTAGTGTGATTAAAACTTGTCAGTGGTCACCAGTTGTAACACTGAGCTGCTCAATATTCACTATTGGATCCTCTGTGTTTTTTCAATCCCTCATGATTTCAGATTTCTGCATACACTTTACAGTCCATACTCTGTCCACACAAATGGTTTTTAACATGGAATTTTAGAGAATTAGATCTGAAAGCATTTCTCATTTGTATTTTACGTTGGCCATGGGACCATGCTATTCTGGAATACTGGCATCTTGCAAAGCTTTTATTCCCATGGGAAATTTGCCTATATCAGAGAAATCATTTGTAAGCCCAATGCCCATTCAATCTGACTGGAATGGCAGGTACATAGAGAACCCTGCCTGAGTGAGGAAATAAGATCTCAGCTGGATAGTTCTGTTCCAGTCGTTTTCTAAAATAACTTGGGGGAATATAAGAAATGAAGGTGACTCCTTGCTTTAATGCGGCTGTAAACACACTTCTCAACCCATTGGAAATGCGTTTGTCAAATGCTATCTGAAATTCCACAATTTATGTCAGCCAGCCGGCTGCACTGTGACTGCTGCTCTTTGTTTTATCTCAGTCGACTCCCATTAGCTCCAATATCAAAACCATGACATAAACACTGCATCAAGAACCCAGATATCTGTCACATCTGACTTGATCCCGACAAGCCTAAGCCTCTCAGAGCGGGTGTAAACAGTTTGTCACTGAACTGGGATGCCTCTTTATATCGTTGACATTTGGTGTTCATTCCAGAGGCAGAAGAAGAAAGCAGACGTAGAGAACCTGCGAGAGTCATGCCTGGATTCTAAATGGGGTTCACCACAGGTGACAGGGATATGAACCCTGGTGTGGCTGTAATAAGCTGTGCCTCTGTATCTTCTATTAGACAGAGGACAATGGTAGAGAACATTCTGATTAGAGCTCATCTGTTGGTTACTATGGGAACAGGATATTATGTACTGGAGGTTTAGCTAACAGGAAGTTTATGTCTGTATGTGAGGCTTGTTTACAAAGCTCCTACAGACTCCATCTCCTCTTGTGGGATCTGGGATGAATTAGGATGCCTTCAGTCTGCCGTTGACTGGCACTGTGCAGCGTGGCTCAGTCATAAACACACAGACACAAACAGTCAAGCACTAATATCACCTGAGAGGAATACCAGTGAAATATAGATGGTATTATTAGTTTTACTAATTAGCTATTTGATGTAATAGTTAAACAATGCATTCTGCCGTTATTTGTGTTATAATTGCTTTCTGTCATGGTTTTTTGATACTCAGAATGAAATAGAACTTGTACTTTGCAGAGATGCATATTCATAAAACCACAATATATAATTTCCAACTATAGATGTGGATGTTTTCTTGCATGTAGTTTAGCAGCTTTTCAACACAGATCACACCATTGTGTAAAATAGAGGCAGAGAGGGGTAGTGGCAGTAGGAGGGCTGTGGAAAAACATGACAGATCAACAAATGGCATGGGGAGTGTCTGGGGGATGCTGCTGTGTGCAGCTACCCAGCTCCATGAAGCCTGAGGTGGATAAAGCCCAGCTCTGCTCTCTCCATCACTCTTCTCCCCACTCCTCACTGCTACCCACTACCCCGAACCCTCTCCTCAGACCCACTGACCTTTCCAGTGTCAGCATGCCCCCAGTCATACCCGGGTTGAGCTGATGTCACTAGTAGAGCAGAGCAGACTGTGAGAGCCAGCCAGTCAGCCAGGGTCCCATGTGGCTCTGTAGGTGGCATGGTATAATGAGCCAGCCCAGAGACGAACTATAGGACATACTGTAGCCTACACACACACACACAGACACACAGCCCGTTCCAGGTCTAGGATTTATCTGACCCAGTCTTGGCCCGTTCCAGTTCTAGGATTTATCTGACCCAGTCTTGGCACGTTCCAGGTCTAGGATTTATCTGACTCTGTCTTGGCCAGTGCTTGTCCGCTCCAAGTCTGCTGTGTGTCTGGGCTGAGGCGGTGAGAGAGGGATAACTGTTGGCTGGCTGGAACGGCCTGATTACCAATGCTCCATTTGTGAGCATTGAAGAGCGATGTCATCCCCTATCAGTCATCTCTTAGACTAGAATAGCTAGGTCTATCTGTCCCCTCGCAGTCATCTCTAAGACTACAATAGATAGGTCTATCTGTCCCCTATCAGTCATCTCTTAGACTAGAATAGCTAGGCCTATCTGTCCCCTAGCAGTCATCTCTCAGACTACAATAGCTAGGCCTATCTGTCCCCTCGCAGTCATCTCTCAGACTACAATAGATAGGCCTATCTGTCCCTTGGCAGTCATCTCTCAGACTAGAATAGCTAGGCCTATCTGTCCCCTATCAGTCATCTCTTAGACTAGAATAGCTAGGCCTATCTGTCCCCTAGCAGTCATCTCTCAGACTAGAATAGCTTGGACTATCTGTCCCCTAGCAGTCATCTCTTAGACTAGAATAGCTAGGCCTATCTGTCCCTTAGCAGTCATCTCTCAGACTAGAATAGCTAGGCCTATCTGTCCCTTAGCAGTCATCTCTCAGACTAGAATAGCTTGGCCTATCTGTCCCCTAGCAGTCATCTCTCAGACTAGAATAGCTAGGCCTATCTGTCCCCTATCAGTCATCTCTCAGACTAGAATAGCTAGGCCTATCTGTCCCCTAGCAGTCATCTCTCAGACTACAACAGACAGGCCTATCTGTCCCCTAGCAGTCATCTCTCAGACTAGAATAGCTAAGCCTATCTGTCCCCTATCAGTCATCTCTCAGACTAGAATAGTTAGGCCTATCTGTCCCTTAGCAGTCATCTCTCAGACTAGAATAGCTAGGCCTATCTGTCCCCTATCAGTCATCTCTCAGACTAGAATAGCTAGGCCTATCTGTCCCCTATCAGTCATCTCTCAGACTACAACAGACAGGCCTATCTGTCCCCTATCAGCCATCTCTCAGACTAGAATAGCTAAGCCTATCTGTCCCCTATCAGTCATCTCTCAGACTAGAATAGCTAGGCCTATCTGTCCCCTAGCAGTCATCTCTTAGACTAGAATAGCTAGGCCTATCTGTCCCTTAGCAGTCATCTCTCAGACTAGAATAGCTTGGCCTATCTGTCCCCTATCAGTCATCTCTCAGACTAGAATAGCTAGGCCTATCTGTCCCCTAGCAGTCATCTCTCAGACTACAATAGATAGGCCTATCTGTCCCCTAGCAGTCATCTCTCAGACTAGAATAGCTAGGCCTATCTGTCCCCTATCAGTCATCTCTCAGACTAGAATAGCTAGGCCTATCTGTCCCCTAGCAGTCATCTCTCAGACTACAACAGACAGGCCTATCTGTCCCCTAGCAGTCATCTCTCAGACTAGAATAGCTAAGCCTATCTGTCCCCTATCAGTCATCTCTCAGACTAGAATAGCTAGGCCTATCTGTCCCTTAGCAGTCATCTCTCAGACTAGAATAGATAGGTCTATCTGTCCCCTAGCAGTCATATCTTAGACTAGAATAGATAAGCCTCTCTGCACTTAAATAATAAATACCACTCAATAAGTGTTGTCTGAATATATCACATATTCTGGGGGTTATCTTCTTTATTTTATTCTTTCCATGTTTAGTCAGTTAGCGGACGCTCTTATCCAGAGCAAATTACAGGAGAAATTAGGGTTAAGTGCCTTTCTCAAGAGCACATCAACATATGTTTCACCCTAGTCAGCTCGGGGATAAGAACCAGCGACCTTTCGGATTCTGGCCCAACACTCTCAACCGCTAGACTACCATCTATTAGTTGAGATGGTCTTTAGTTTACCATTATGTATTTTGGCTACCTTTAGGCTACTCTCTTTGAAACTATCTGGTACCTTTTCTTCCTCTCTGTCTAACAACAGCCTTTTTCTTCTGTGTCTGCAGGTCGGCCTGTCCAGTGACTCCAGCTGTGTGGAGGAGATTCTACGGGTAAGTTAGATTCGCTTCCTTTCCCTGCCCTCCGTTAATTACAACTGATTATGCCTCAGATACTGTTAATTACACCTGGTTATGCCTCAGATACTGTTAATTACACCTGGTTACGCCTCAGATGCTGTTTGCACACAATGCCACTTATCCACAAAAAATAAAGGCTTCTGTGATCCTATTATAATGGGCCCTTGTGTTCTAATACGAATCTGATCAAATTCATCAAGGGTTGTTGCTGGCTAGCACATTTAGATCCTCTAAAGTGGCTGTGTGAAAAGTGCTTAGACTTTCTTCAATGCCGAGACGCGCTCTTTTGTTTAGAAATCCATTATGTGCATAATAACCTGTACAGAATTTGAATGTAAAGGGCACTGGGTCCATGTGAACTGAAAAGTACATTTCCTTCTTGTATTCTTAGATGCAAACATATAGGCTGCCTTTTCTGTGAACTTTGACCTTTGTAGCAGGTGCTGATTCACTCCATGTGATCTGACCTGTAATTACACTCGTCGGATAAGTGTTCCAAAAGAGTTCTTCGGTTGTCCCCATAGGATAATCCGTTTTTGTTCTTTGTAAAACCCAGAATGGTTCTACCTGGTTCTACCTTTCAGGTTCTACATAGCACCTTCTTTTCTAAGAGTGTAGATGAAGAGTGACATACAGGTGAGTTCCCAGAGTGACATGCCACAGTAAGGTTTAATATTTTCCCGGTATTTTATAAATGTTCCATTCCGAGAATAAATAACTTTTCTACCAGGAAGTGTCATTTTAAAGCATACAAAACACATAAATACAAGCCTAATGATAGGCTATATATATAGGATAAAGGCACTATGACAACGTTTCCCAAACTCAGTCCTTGGACCCCAAGAGCTAAGGAGCGTTTTTTAAAGAGAGAGGCCAGGTGTATTGAGCAAGAGACAGAGGCTATAAGTTAGAAGCGTATGCATAGTCCATCATTCATTAGCTAAATATAAGGCTAATACTACATTTCATTTATTTCCTGAAATAGGTAGGTTAGGACATCTACACTGAGTGTACAAAACATTAGGAACACCTGCTCTTTCCATGACATAGACTGACTGACCAGGTGAAATCAGGTGAAAGCTAAGATCCCTTATTGATGTCACTTATTAAATCCTCTTCAATTAGTGTAGATGAAGGGAAGGAGGTTAAATAAGGATTTGTAAGCCTTGAGATAGTTGAGACATGGATTCTGTATGTGTGTCATTCAGAGGGGGAATGGGCAAGACACATTTAGGTTGTTCTGAGGGCAAACGGAGGTGCAACTCAATATTAGGAAGGTATATGCAGTGCATGTTTTCCACATCAATCTACCCACAATACCGCATAATGACAAAGACAACAGGTTTTTAACCATTTTTGCTCATTAAAAAAATATATAAAACTGAAATATCAAATAATGTATTCAGACCCTTTACTCAGTAATTTGTTGAAGCACCCTTGGCAGTGATTACAGCCTTGAGCCTTCTTGCATACAACCTTGGCACATAGTTTCTCCCATTCTTCTCCCATATCTCCCAGAGATATTTGATCAGGTTCAAGTCCTGGATCTGGCTGGGCCACTCAAGGACATTAAGAGACTTGTCCAGAAGCCACACCTGGTCTTGGCTGTGTGCTTCAAGCGGTCTGAATACTTTCCAAAGGTCTAATACAGTGGGAATTACAACACAAGATATATAAAATGGCTGAGTATATTCACAGTCCCCTTTGTGCATTAAGGTGTTCTTTTATATTGTTTGTATTGCCAGTTTGAGTTATCTGGGGTGGCAGAGAGTTCCATGCAGTCATGGATCAATTAAATACTCTACATTTCCCAGACTCTGTTCTGGACCTGGGGACTTTGAAGAGACCTCTGGTTGCATGTCTTGTACAGATCAGTGTCCAAACTATGTGCCAACTGCTTGAACAGGCAGTTTGGCAGTTTGGCACCTTCACCACCTCAATTTTTAAGACCAAATTATTTTTTACAATGACGGCCTAGGAACAGTGGGTTAACTGCCTTGTTCAGTGGCGGAACGACAGATTTTTACCTTGTCAGCTCGGGGATACAATCCACTAACCTTTCGGTTACTGGCCCAACGCTCTAACCACTAGGCTGCCTGCCGCCCCCATCAATACCTCGCACAAAGACTAATAGTGAAGCAGTTTCAGCACCACAATGGACGTAACTCGAATCTTTCTTAATGTGAGGCCTACACAGCAAAGCCATTGGTTAGGCATCACATAAAAATGTTTTTGATCAGCTAGGGCAGAGCAGGCTGGGGCTCATGGTTGGAATATACATTACAGTGTGTAATGCAGCCTAGTTGAGATTACACCATCCCAGCAGCTATCTTAGAAATATAATGTTGCTCTGTGCTTCTCCGAGCATGCACTTCGTAGCCTATAGCCTATGTATCATTTGATTGAGACCACACTAAATAGCCTTCTCCGAGCATGCACTTCGTAGCCTATAGTCTATGTATCATTTGATTGAGACCACACTAAATAGCCTTCTCCGAGCATGCACTTCGTAGCCTATAGCCTATGTATCATTTGATTGAGACCACACTAAATAGCCTTCTCCGAGCATGCACTTCGTAGCCTATAGCCTATGTATCATTTGATTGAGACCACACTAAATAGCCTTCTCCGAGCATGCACTTCGTAGCCTATAGCCTATGTATCATTTGATTGAGACCACACTAAATAGCCTTTAGGCACACTTTTTATTGCACGCCCAGCAGAGAATCAGAGATGAGGGACAGTATCGGGCACACATCAATATATAGCCTAATAAGCAAATAATTCTAAAACACTCGCAATATAGACATTTCATTAATTGCAAATTGCATGACCCTCCCCTGGACGAGATAAAAAATAAATAAAAAATACTAAACCCTCCACTTGACTGAAATTGAAATTACCCTCCCCCATTTTCCTCCAGTTATCCATTACGCACATTTAGATCCATCTCTAAATTAGACCATTTCATCCACTTATAAAAACACAACATCGCTATCAAAAAATCTAATTGGAGAGATGGACTACCCTGCTAGCATACATTCAGTGCTCTGCCTGTCCTTTCCAACCTCCTTGCTCTGCTTGCTCAGCCTGTCCGGTTCTTGGGAGTTTTCCGCTTTAAATCACTTCACCTGACGGCCATATTGCCGGTTGCCCGGCAACTGTTATTTTACATCATCACCCTCCCAGAGGGTTCTATATTTGACAGGTTCACATAACTCAGCCGCGCGGTCGCTCGTTCGGGGGAAGTTCATAGTCCTCTACTGGTTTTCCTTGACGTTTCTACAGTACTACCGTTGCCAGAGGCGATGGAGAGGCTGCACTGGTTTATGACTGGAAGTCAGTCGCCATAGTGATGCTTCATTGGCAGGTACCAAACACACCCCAGCCTCCTCAGCCATACAAGCGTATCAGTGAGTATCCCAAACTCCCTGTTATAACCCTGCACTAAAGCCCTCCCAGCATCTCTATTCCCTGTGACTTAAGGTTGAACCGGGTTACTAAGATTTAACGGGATTTCCCACCCAAACCCACTCCTCTTTCCCGGGATAAATAAGAGAAAGTGGTCAATTATAAAACAAAATATTTTTATGAACTGCATGGCGTGAAAGGGAACTGTTAAATTATTTGCAATGTTTAAATCTGGCTTCTCTAAGGCCTTCTCTCTGCTCTCTGTGTGATCAATCATCAACGCTCAGGTTGGGGATAGACGTCCAATCTCAGTATGGAGTGCAGTTCACAATGCATGTAGACCTATCATCTCATCATGGTAACTTTTTTATTTCTGACAGGTAAGGCCTACATTTGCTGCAGCATACTGAATGTGCTTCTAATTTATCTGGAGGTCATTTTCTAATTGTAAAGATTTTTTTTTTAATTGCAGCTGCAGAGTTTTAAAAGTCTATCACTTGAATATCGCTGCTTTAAATCAGGGGTGTCAAACTCATTCCATGGAGAGCCTAGTCTCTGCAGGTTTTTGTTTTTTAAGACCTTGACAACCAGGTGTGGGGAGTTCCTTACTAATTACTGACCTTATTTCATCAATCAAGTACAAGGGTGGAGCAAAAACCTGCAGACACTCAGCCCTGAGTTTAGCACATTTGCTTTGTGAGCACTCTCTTGCAGTCTTTCTCTCTCTTCATCAAGTCCATTCAAACTGCATCCAAGATAGATAATCCTCTTCAAGATTGATATACAGGGCATTCAGAAAGTATTCAGACCCCTTCCCCTTTTCCACATTTTGTTACGTTACAGCCTTATTCTAAAATAGACTAAATACACATTTTTACTCATCAATCTACACACAACGACATAGTGAAAACAGGTTTTTAGAAAGGTTTTAAAATGTATTATTTACATAAGTAATCAGACCCTTTGCTGTGAGACTTGAAATTGAGCTCAGGTGCATCCTGTTTCCATTGATCATCCTTGAGATGTTTCTACAACATGATTGGAGTAAATACAATGTGGTAAATACAATTTATTGGACATGATTTGGAAAGGCACACACCTGTCTCTATAAGGTCCCACAGAGCTGAAACCAAGCCATTGGGTTGAAGGAATTGTCTGTAGAGCTCTGAGACAGGATTGTGTCGTGGCACAGGTCTGGGGGAGGGTACCAAAAAATGTACGCAGCATTGAAGGTCCCAAAGAACACAGTAGCCTCCATCATTCTTGAATGAAAGAGGTTTAGAACCACTAAGACTTTTCGTAGAGCTGGCCGCCCAGCCAAACTGAGCAATCGGGGGAGAAAGGCCTTCGTCAGAGAGGTGACCATGAACCCAAACAGAACTCCAGGAATCATCTGTGGAGATGTGCGAACCTTCCAGAAGGACAACAATCTGTGCAGCACTCCACAAATCTGGCCTTTATGGTAGAGTGGCCAGAGAGAAGCCACTCCTCAGCAAAATTCCCCTACCTGACAGCCTGTTTAGAGTTTACCTAAAGGACTCTCACACTATGAGAAACAAGAATCTCTGGTCTGAAGAAACCAAGATTGAACTCGTTGGCCTGAATGCCAAGCGTCACGCCTGGAGGAAACCTGACACAATCACTAAGGTGAAGCATGGTGGTAGCAGCATCATGCTGTGGGGATGTTTTTCAGCGGCAGGGATGGGAGAGTAGTCAGGATCGAGGAAAATATTAATGGAGCAAAGTACAGAGAGAGATCCTTGACGAAAAACCGCACAGCCAAGACAACACAAGAGTGACTTCGGGACAAGTCTCTGAATGTCTTTGAGTGGCCCAGCCAGAGCCCAGACATGAACCCGATCAAACATCTCTGGACAGACTAGCTGTGAAATAGCTGAAAAAAGCTGTGCAGCAATGCTCTCCATCCAACCTGACAGAGCTTGAGAGGATCTTCAGAGAAGGTGCTTCATCAAAGTACTGAGTATAGGGTCTGAATACATACAGTTGAAGTCGGAAGTTTACATGCACTTAAATGTTTCCAACAATTGTTTACAGACAGATTATTTCACGTATAATTCACTGTATCACAATTCCAGTGGGTCAGAAGTTTACATACACTAAGTTGACTGTGCCTTTAAATAGCTTGAAAATGTCCAGAAAATGATGTCATGGCTTTAGGAGCTTCTGATAGGCTAATTGACATAATTTAAGTCAATTGGAGGTGTACGTGTGGATGTATTTCAAGGCCTACCTTCAAACTCAGTGCCTCTTTGCTTGACATCATGGGAAAATCAAAAGAAATCAGCTAAGACCTCAGAAAGATCTTGTAGACCTCCACAAGTCTGGTTCATCCTTGAAAGCCAATTTCAAATGCCTGAAGGTACCACATTCATCTGTACAAACAGTAGTATGCAAGTATAAACACCATGGGACCACGCAACCATCATACCGCTCAGGAAGGAGATGCATTCTGTCTCCTAGAAATTAACGTACTTTGGTGCAAAAAGTGTAAATCAATCCCTGAACAGCAGCAAAGGACCTTGTGAAGATGCTGGAGGAAACATGTACAAAAGTATCTATATCCACAGTTAAACGAGTCCTATACTGGCATAACCTGAAAGGCCGCTCAGCAAGGAAGAAGCCGCTGCTCCAAAACCGCCATAAAAAAGCCTCACTGCGTTTTGCAACTGCACATGGGGACAAAGATCATACTTTTTGGAGAAATGTCCTCTGTTCTGAACTGTTTGGCCATGATGACCATCATTATGTTTGGAGGAAAAAGGGGGAGGCTTGCAAGCCAAAGAACACGATCCCAACCGTGAAGCATGGGGTGGGGGTGCCTTGCTGTAGGAGTGACTGGTGCACTTCACAAAATAGATGGCATCATGAGGGTGGAAAATTATGTGGATATATTGAAGCAACATCTCAAGACATCAGTCATGAAGTTAAAGCTTGGTCCATAATGAGTCTTCCAAATGGACAATGACCCCAAACATGCTTCCAAAGTTGTGGCAAAATGGCTTAAGGACAATAAAGTCAAGGTATTGGAGTGGCCATCACAAAGCCCTGACCTCAATCCCATAGAAAATGTGTGGGCAGAACTGAAAAAGCATGTGCGAGCAAGGAGGCCTAAAAAACTGACTCGGTTACACCAGCTCTGTCACTAGAAATGGGCCAAAATTCACCAAACTTATTGTGGGAAGCTTGTGGAAGGCTACCCGAAACGTTAGAACCAAGTTAAACAATTTAAAGTCAATGCTACCAAATACTATTTGAGTGTATGTAAACTTCTGACCCACTGGGAATGTGATGAAATAAATAAAAGCTGAAATAAATCATTCTCTCTACTATTATTCTGACATTTCACATTCTTAAAATAAAGTGGTGATCCTAACTGACCTAAGACAGGGTATGTTTACTCTGATTAAATGTCAGAAATTGTGAAAAACTGAGTTTAAATGTATTTGGCTAATGTGTATGTAAACTTCCGACTGTTTGTATGTATGTAACTACATGTAAATGTAAATGTGATATTTAAAATAAAATAAAAAAAAATGGATTTGTCATTATGGGGTATTGTGTGTAGATTGATGAGGGAAAAAGCTATTTAGTCAATATTAGAATAAGGCTGTAATGTAACAAAATGTGGAAAAGGTCAAGGGGCCTGAATACTTGCCGAAGGCCCTGTAGATGTTGTGTGCATGTACTGATATGTAAGCTATGTGTGACGTTTTAAATGTATGTATTTCCGTCCTTGACTAATAATGTTCTGTACTATGTATTATGTCATGTTTCATGTCGACCCCAGGAAGAGTAGCCAAAGCGTTTGCAGCGGCTAATGGGGATCCTAATAAATACCAAATACCAAACTTGAAGCAGCAGCTGCGGCACAAACAATCAGAAATAGGCAGCTCATGTTGCTGACAATAGGCATAATTCATTTCAACCGTCTTCATTTTATTTTGACTTTACTAACAACAACAACAGGGCTTTGTGTTGGATCTTATTTCTTCCTACTTAAAACTTATTGTGGCTGCAGGGGCAGTATTGAGTAGCTTGGATTAAAGGTGCCCAGAGTAAACGGCCTGCTCCTCCGTCTCAGTTGCTAATTTATGCATAGTATTATTAGTATTGGATAGACAACACTCTGAAGTTTCTAAAACTGTTTGAATGATGTTTGTGAGTATAACAGAACTCATATGGCAGGCAAAAACCTGAGAAGAAATCCAAACAGGAAGTGAGAAATCTGAGGTTGGTATATATTCAACCCAGGCCCTATTGATTTCACATTGGGATATGAATGAAGTTTTACTTCCTAGGGCTTCCACTAGATGTCAACCGTCTTTAGAAACTTGATAAATGAGGCTTCTACTGTGTTGTGGGACTGAAGACGAGCTGAATGAGTCAGGTTACTGGCAGAGAGCCATTTCCTGGTCATGCGCATTCCACATGATATCGCCCTGCGTTCCGTTGCTCCTCTAGACACAAAGGAATTCTCCGGTTGGAATTTTATTGAAGATTTATGATAAAAACATCCTAGTGATTGATTATATACTTAGTTTGAAATGTTTCTTCGAACTGTAATATAACTTTTAGAAGTTTTTGTCCAAAGTTTTTGTCTGAAGTAATGCGCGAGCGTTTGGATATGTGTACCTAACGCGCTAACAAAAGTAGCTACTTTGACATAAATAATGGACATTATCGAACAAATCAAGCATTTATTGTGGAACTGCGATTCCTGGGAGTGCATTCTGATGAAGATCATCAAAGGTAAGGGAGTATTTATAATGTGATTTCTGGTTTCTGTTGACTCCAACATGGCGGCTAATTTGATTATTTTTCCGTCTCAGATTATTGCATGGTTTGCTTTTTCCGTAAAGTTTTTTAGACTTCTGACACAGCGGTTGCATTAAGGAGAGGTATATCTATAATTCAATGTGTATAACTTGTATTATCATCTACATTTATGATGATAATTTCTGTTGAATCGATGTGGCTATGCAAAATCACTCTATGTTTTTGGAACTACTGAATGTAACGTGCCAATGTAAACTCAGAGTTCTTTATATAAATATGAACTTTATCAAACAAAATATACATGTATTGTGTAACATGAAGTCCTATGAGTCATCTGATGAAGATCATCAAAGGTAAGTGATTCATTTTATCTCTATTTGTGCTTTTTTTGACTCCTCTCTTTGGCTGGAAATTGGCTGTGTTTTTCTGTGGCTTGGTGATGACCTAACATAATTGTTTGTGGTGCTTTTGCTCTAAAGCCTATTTGAAATCGGACGCTGTGGTGGGATTAACAACAAGATTACCTTTAAAACGGTATAAAATATAAGATGTTTGAGGAATTTTAATTATGATATTTCTGTTGTTTTGATTTTGGCGCCCTGCACTTTCACTGGCTGTTGTCATATCACCCCGTTAACGGGATTGCAGCCCTAAGAAGTTTAATTGACAAATAAGAGGTAGGCCTACCTGTTTGACAGAATAAATTATCCTATAGGCTGATATATCCATACATACATATTGTCAGTCAATTCCTCCACCCACCATGCACTCTTTATATAGCCTACTTCTATGTCAGTGAAGGGATATTAAATTAATTAAATCCAAGACTCAAATTGAGGGGATATGAGAGTGTATGCCATAGGCCTACTTTTTATTAAAGAAAATGGCCATCCATTTTCATTTCAGAGAGGTCCGACTTTCTCCAGGTAACCCTTATTATAAGTCCTTTAGCATTTGGTAAATCCTCAACCCTTTCTACAGTTCCTTTAGAAAGTATTCACACCCCTTTACAATGCCTTCTAAAATAAATAACACGCCTCACACGATCGCCTTTGGCAAAGCTGACTTTGTAGGAGAGAGAGAGGTTGGAGGCAGGCTGGGGAGTTTCGCCGTCCAAGGGAGGAGATTACGGCAGCGAAGGAGGAACGGCGGCGATATGAGGAGGCAAGTCAGCGAAGCAGCCACGAGAGGTGGCCCCAAACATTTTTGGTGGGAGGCACATGGGGAAATTGACGGAGTCAGGTTATAGACCTGAGCCAACTCCCCGTGCTTACCGTGGGGAGAGGGTGACTAGTCAGGCACCAGGTTATGCGGCTCTGTGCTGTGTGTCTCCAGTGTGCTCTCATAGCCCGGTGCGCTCTCTGCAAGCTCCCCGCAGTTGCCGTGCGAATTGGAATTCAGCCAAGAGGGTTTGTGCCGGCTCAGCGCTCCTGGTCTTCTGTGCGTCTCTTCGGCCCGGGTTATCCTGTGCCAACTCTACGCACGGTATCTCCAGTTCGCCAGGAGAACCCAGTGCGGCCTGTTCCAGCTCCCCGCACGTGCCAGGCTAAAGTGGGCATGCAGCCAAAAGGAGAGGTGCACATGTTAAGCACCAGATCTCCAGTGCTCCCCCACAGCCCGATTCGACCTGCGCCTGCGCTCGGAAGGTGCCGGGCTAAAGTGGGCATACAGCCTGGAAGAGCAGTGCCCGGGATAAGCACCAGATCTCCAGTGCTCCCCCACAGCCCGCTTCATCCTGTGCCTGCTCCCAAAACCAGGCCTCCTGTATGTCTCCCCAGCCTGTTGGGCCCTGTGGCAGCCCCACGCACCAGGCTGTCTATACGTCTCCTCCCATCAGTGAGGATCCACAGTCCGGGGCCCGCAATGAGGATTCCCAGTCCGGGGCCCGCAGCGAGGGTGCCCAGTCCGGGGCCTGCAGCGAGGGTCCCCAATTTTCATAGAGCACAAATGAATTTCTTCTACCTCACAGAACTTGAGGTACGAACAAATTTCATGTTCTGGAGAAAGTATAAAAGATCGATGAAGAATCCAGCTACAAACAGGTTCATTTGTTACAACTTGGGGAAGCTCATGGGAGACGGTGTGGCCACATTACCATAACGCTGTTTATATAATAGCCTCAGATATGAGGTTTACATCTATTTGTTGTATAAGATAAATGAGTGAGTATGATATTGTTTGTAAAATTGTGTAATATGATTTTGGACTGTTTAATGAAGCAAAATACAATTCCCTTTTGATTTGAACTAAATCAGAGGACCGCCCCTGAGCCCAGTTAGGGTCAGACATCCTGGGACATCCCCTTTTCTGCAATTCCGAATAAAACCCAACTATCACCAGACCATGTTTTTCTCCATTAGGACAGGACAAAGGTTGTAGACCATTGCTGAATCTTTTAACCATACCACGTGCTTAAACTCTTAGACTATCGATACCGACAGAATAAGAACAAGTCTTTGATATTAATTACTTGTCTGCAGCTAGGAATTCGGTATCATTGAGAAGAACAACAACCGCCGAAACATCCATTCTATATCAAATTAATGCATGTCACTCTGAACTATCCCCTCCAAACCAAGACAGAGAGAGAGAGAGAGAGAGAGAGAGAGAGAGAGAGAGAGAGAGAGAGAGAGAGAGAGAGAGAGACAAGGAAAAAGAAGGAACAGCATGTCAGAAATCAGCTCAATGTAATTGAAGAATCCATAGACTCTAACCACTTCTGGGAAAATTGGAAAACACTAAACAAACAACAACACGAAGAATTATCTATCCAAAATGGAGATGTATGGGTAAACCACTTCTCCAATCTTTTTGGCTCTATAACAAAGAATAAAGTGCAAAAACATATACATGGTCAAATACAGATCTTAGAATCAACTATTAAAGACTACCAGAACCCACTGGATTCTCCAATTACATTGAATGAGTTACAGGACAAAATAAAAACCCTCCAACCCAAAAAGGCCTGTGGTGTTGATGGTATCCTCAATGAAATTATCAAATATACAGACAACAAATTCCAATTGGCTATACTAAAACTCTTTAACATCATCCTTAGCTCTGGCATCTTCCCCAATATTTGGAACCAAGGACTGATCACCCCAATCCACAAAAATGGAGACAAATTTGACCCCAATAACTACCGTGGAATATGCGTCAACAGTAATCTTGGGAAAATCCTCTGCATTATCATTAACAGCAGACTCATACACTTCCTCAATGAAAACAATGTACTGAGCAAATGTCAAATTGGCTTTTTACCAAATTACCGTACAACAGACCATGTATTCACCCTGCACACCCTAATTGACAACCAAACAAACCAAAACAAAGGCAAAGTCTTCTCATGCTTTGTTGATTTCAAAAAAGCCTTCGACTCAATTTGGCATGAGGGTCTGCTATACAAACTGATGGAAAGTGGTGTTGGGGTAAAACATATGACATCGTGGGGTTAGACAGGGATGCAGCTTAAGCCCCACCCTCTTCAACATATATATCAACGAACTGGCGCGGGCACTAGAAAAGTCTGCAGCACCCGGCCTCACCCTACTAGAATCCGAAGTCAAATGTCTGCTGTTTGCTGATGATGTGGTACTTCTGTCACCAACCAAGGAGGGCCTACAGCAGCACCTAGATCTTATGCACAGATTCTGTCAGACCTGGGCCCTGACAGTAAATCTCAGTAAGACCAAAATAATGGTGTTCCAAAAAAGGTCCAGTCACCAGGACCACAAATGCAAATTCCATCTAGACACTGTTGCCCTAGAGCACACAAAAAAACTATACATACCTTGGCCTAAACATCAGCGCCACAGGTAACTTCCACAAAGCTGTGAACGATCTGAGAGACAAGGCAAGAAGGGCATTCTATGCCATCAAAAGGAACATAAATTTCAACATACCAATTAGGATCTGGCTAAAAATACTTGAATCAGTCATAGAGCCCATTGCCCTTTATGGTTGTGAGGTCTGGGGTCCGCTCACCAACCAAGACTTCACAAAATGGGACAAACACCAAATTGAGACTCTGCACGCAGAATTCTGCAAAAAATATCCTCCGTGTACAACGTAGAACACCAAATAATGCATGCAGAGCAGAATTAGGCCGATACCCACTAATTATCAAAATCCAAAAAAGAGCTGTTAAATTCTATAACCACCTAAAAGGAAGCGATTCCCAAACCTTCCACAACAAAGCCATCACCTACAGAGAGATGAACCTGGAGAAGAGTCCCCGAAGCAAGCTGGTCCTGGGGCTCTGTTCACAAACACACCCCACAGAGCCCCAGGACAGCAGCACAATTAGACCCAACCAAATCATGAAAAAACTAAAAGATAATTACTTGACACATTGGAAAGAATTAACAAAAAAACAGAGCAAACTAGAATGCTATTTGGCCCTACACAGAGAGTACACAGCGGCAGAATACCTGACCACTGTGACTGACCCAAAATTAAGGAAAGCTTTGACTATGTACAGACTCAGCGAGCATAGCCTTGCTATTGAGAAAGACATTGCTGTCAAGAGAAGACAGGCTATGTGCTCACTGCCCACAAAATGAGGTGGAAACTGAGCTGCACTTCCTAACCTCCTGCCCAATGTATGACCATATTAGAGAGACATATTTCCCTCAGATTACACAGATCCACAAAGAATTTGAAAACAAATCCAATTTTTAAAAACTCCCATATCTACTGGGTGAAATTCCACAGTGTGCCATCACAGCAGTGACCTGTTGCCACGAGAAAAGGGCAACCAGTGAAGAACACGCACCATTGTAAATACAACCCATATCTATGCTTATTTATTTTATCTTGTGTCCTTTACCATTTGTACATTGTTAAAACACTGTATATATATATAATATGACATTTGTGGTGTCTTTGTTGTTTTGAAACTTCTGTATGTGTGATGTCTACTGTTAATTTGTATTGTTTATTTCACTTTATATGTTGTCTACCTCACTTGCTTTGGCAATGTTAACACATGTTTCCCATGCCAATAAAGCCCTTGAATTGAATTGAATTGAGAGAGAGAGAGAGAGAGAGAGAGAGAGAGAGAGAGAGAGAGAGAGGACGAAACTCTCCAACAGAAACAGAAACTTTTCAACAGCGATCAAGACGACACACTGAGCGTAAATATATATATTGATTGCAATTGTTCCCGAATGAGTGAGCGTTCATGTGCAAAGGATTAGCATTTCAATTGTTATAATTATCAACTTTGTAGTGCCTCATCTCAGTTGACCCCCCACTTCCCCTTTTGTCTAACAAGCCGCGATGCCGGTTTAGCCCACAAGGGCACATTCCCCTATCATTTATTGTAACCACATTTACCTTGTTTGTTTGTTTATGCATTTCTATGAATTACTTAGTTAGTAATAAATAAATGATTTAAGACAATTGATGTATGGATGACTCATAGAGAAGACTGGGTTTGTGCAGATAACCAACAATTTACGACGTTTGGAATGAGACTAACGTGAGGTAAAGTAAATAATTCATTAATTCGAAGACTAATTGATCCGATGAAATATCTGAAAAGTTATTTTAGGAAATGATAACTTTGTAATCGGAATATTTTTCCTTGGTTCCCCCGACTTCCTAGTTAATTACAGTTACATGATTAATCAGTTGATCGCGTAATACTAATTACAGAGAATCTTTGATAAAAACTATAAGTCTTCAATTTAATGATAGTAAAGCCACGACACATAGTAACAGGGACAACTCAATGTACTGGGTTACCATTGTTTTCAATAGAATGGCTCCAGATCTGTTCTTCCCTGTATGAGTAGGGCTGGGCGATATATATTGTGAATACCGGTATACTGGTATTGATCCACATACCGTTATGGATTTTTACAACATTGTCTATAAAGGTACTTTTATACAGTGCTAAGGAAATGAAAAGTTAAACAAATTCGACAACCTAAGTTTGGTTGAAAATTAAACCGTCAGATTGGAGAAAGCCTATTAAAATCACTTATATATTATATTTTGGCCATATCGTCTAACCCTATGTATGAGTGTTAAAATAGATCAACAGCAAAAGTCACAGCCGAGGGATAGATGTATTCATTAACCAGCTCACAAGATGGCCATTCTTGTATCCTGTAGATGTTCTATTTAGAGAGCATGTCCTGCTAGCACCGCGGCCACACACACACAACAGGCCCAGCTTGAATAATGACTGGTATTTCTCCCTGCGTGACATAGTCTGCCACTATGTATCGGCTGCTATCCGCCTTCGCTCTCTCTCTCTCTCTCTCTCTCTCTCTCTCTCTCTCTCTCTCTCTCTCTCTCTCTCTTTTTCTCTCTGCCTCTCAGCCATGTTGCCTTGCAAACTGTTGTTGTGACAGCCTGGGTCCTTTACTGTGACCACTGTCTATAGATCAGATTATTTTATGGCTTGTAGTGTACAGTAAACTCTAATATCAACTGAAGACATCAATATCCAATTATAGTTTTCCCCCTCATCTGTCAGAGATAGCCTGAACCAGGGCTCTCCAACCCTGTTCCTGGAGAGCTACCCTCCTCTAGATTTTTGCTCGATTAGGGTTGGAAACTTGGGAAGGATACATCAGTAATAATTTCACTGTTAGTTTACACCTGTGGTTTACGAAGCATTTGACAAATACAATTTACATCTATTTTTATTTCATTTGAAGTAAACTCAGCAAAAAAATAAATGTCCTCTCACTGTCAACTGTGTTTATTTTCAGAAAACTTAACATGTGTAAATATTTGTATGAACATAACAAGATTCAACAACTGAGACACAAACTGAACAAGTTCCACAGACATGTGACTAACATAAATGGAATAATGTGTACCTGAACAAAGGGGGGTTCAAAATCAAAAGTAACAGTCAGTATCTGGTGTGGCCACCAGCTGCATTAAGTACTGCAGGGCACCTCCTCCTCATAGACTGCACCAGATTTGCCAGTTCTTACTGTGAGATGTTACCCCACTCTTCCACCATTTCTGGGGAGACATATCTGGGGGGAATGGCCCTCACCCTCACCCTCAGATCTAACAGGTCCCAGACATGCTCAATGGGATTGAGATCTGGGCTCTTTGCTGGCAATGGCAGAGCACTGACATTCCTGTTTTGCAGGAAACCACGCACAGAACGAGCAGTATGGCTGGTGGCATTGTCATGCTGGAGGGTCATGTCAGGATGAGCCTGCAGGAAGGGTACCACATGAGGGAGGAGAATGTCTTCCCTGTAACGCACAGCGTTGAGATTGTCTGCAATGACAACAAGCTCAGTCTGATGATGCTGTGACACACCGCCCCAGACCCTCCACCTCCAAATCGAACCCGCTCCAGAGTACAGGTCTTGGTGTAACGCTCATTCCTTTGACGATAAAAGTGAATTTGACTATCACCCCTGGTGAGACAAAACCACAACTCGTCAGTGAAGAGCACTTTTTGCCAGTCCTGTCTGGTCCAGCGACAGTGGGTTTGTGCCCATAGACAACGTTGTTGCCGGTGATGTCTGGTGAGGACCTGCCTTACAACAGGCCAACAAGCCCTCAGTACAGCCTCTCTCAGCCTATTGCAGACAGTCTGAGCACTGATGGAGGGATTGTGCATTGTTGTTGCCATCCTGTACCTGTCCCGCAGGTGTGATGTTCGGATGTACCGATCCTGTGCAGGTGTTGTTACACGTGGTCTGCCACTGCGAGGACGATCAGCTGTCCGTCCTGTCTCCCTGTAGCACTGTTTTAGGTGTCTCACGGTACGGACATTGCAATTTATTTCCCTGGCCACATCTGCAGTCCTCATGCCTCCTTGCGACATCCTTAAGGCACGTTCATGCAGATGAGCAGGGACCCTGGGCATCTTTCTTTTGGTGTTTTTCAGAGTCAGTAGAAAGGACTCTTTAGTGTCCTAAGTTTTCATAACTGTGACCTTAATTGCCTACCATCTGTAAGCTGTTAGTGTCTTGACGACCATTCCACAGATGCATGTTCATTAATTGTTTATGGTTCATTGAACAAGTATGGGAAACAGTGTTTAAACCCTTTACAATGAAGATCTGTGACATTATTTGGATTTTTACGAATTATCTTTGAAAGACAGAGTCCTGAAAACAAAAAGGTTTATTTTTTTGCTGAGCTTATTATGATTTGTTTTACAGTCATGTTAATCATTTAATGTTAATGATTTACCAGCAAATACTTTTGTTGAAAGAAATGTGGCAAACATTTAAAATATGGATGTGGATACCTGCTCGTCGAACATCTCATCCTGAAATCATGGGCATGGAGTTGGTCCCCCCTTTGCTGCTATAATAGCCTCCACTCTTCTGGGAAGACTTTCCACTTATCGCGTTTCAAGTAAGAACCAAATGCAGACTGTGTTGAAGTAACAATGTTTATTACAGCAACAGGCAGGCAAATGACAGATCAAGACAGGCAGAGGTCGATAATCCAGAGTAGTGGGGTAAAGGCACAGGACGGCAGGCAGACTTAGGGTCAGGAGCAGGCAGAATGGTCAGGCAGGCGGGCTCAGAGTCAGGACAGGCAAGGGTCAAAACCAGGAGAGTGAGAAAAGAGAGACTGGGGAAAAGCAGGAGCTGAGACAAAATGCTGGTTGACTTGACGAACTGGCCACAGACAAACAGAGAACACAGGTATAAGTGCCCAGAGGATAATGGGGAAGATGAGTAACACTTGGAGGGGGGAGGAGCCAAACATTGCTGCGGGGACTTGCTTCCATTCAGCCACAAGATCATTAGTGAGGTCGGGCACTGACATTGGGCAATTAGGCCTGGCTCGCAGTCGATAAGGTTGAGGTCAGGGCGCTGTGCAGGCCAGTCAAGTTCTCCCACACCGATCTCAACAATCCATTTCTGTATGGACCTCACTTTGTGCACAGGGGCATTGTCATGCTGAAAAAGAAAAGGGCCTTCCCCAAACTGTTGCCACAAAGTTGGAAGCACAGAATCGTCTAGAATGTTATTGTATGCTGTCGTGTTCTTGTGCTGACGTTTTTTCCAGAGGCTGTTTGGAACTCGGTAGTGAGTATTGCAACAACGACAGTCGATTTTCACACGCTACATGCTTCAGCACTCGGCAGTCCCGTCCTGTGAGCGTGTGTGGTCTACTACTTCACGGCCGAGCTGTTGTTGTTCCTAGACGTTTCCACTTCTCAATAACAGCACTTATAGTTGACCTGGGCAGCACTAGCAGGGCAGAAATTTGACGAACTGACTTGTTGGAAAGGTGGCATCCTATGAAGGTGCCATGCTGAAAGTCACTGGGCTCTTCACTACGGGCCATTCTACTGCTAATGTTCTATGGAGATTGCATGGCAGTGTGCTCGATTTAATACACCTGTCGGTAATGGGTGTGGCTGAAATAACCGAATCCACTAACCTCCGAGGTGGCAGTATCACAGGCCCGGTACCTCATCTATCTCTCCACTTCTGCCCTTCCTGGCTCTGCTCTACGCTCGTTATCCTCTTGCCAGCCCAGGGAGAGGGAGAGAGAGGTAGAGAGAGAGAGACAAAGGTAGAGAGAGGTAGAGAGAGAGAGAGAGAGAGAGAGAGAGAGAGAGAGAGAGAGAGAGAGAGAGAGAGAGAGAGAGAGAGAGAGAGAGAGAGAGAGAGAGAGAGAGAGAGAGAGAGAGAGAGAGAGAGAGAGAGAGAGAGAGAGAGAGAGAGAAAAGACTTGTGATGGATAGATAACAGATGATGTCCATATGCTTCTTCATCTCTGAGGCTGTCAGTTCAACAGTACATCGTAATCCTATAACGTGTCTGTCTAAGTGCATCGATAGGAGCAGTTGATCTGTGAAACCCTATTACATGAGAGACAATTGTTCATACTATACTGTCGGATACAGCACATACTTTATAACACCACAGGACGATAACCCAGACTCTTAGTGTGATTGAATATCCCTCAGAGATTTCAAGAAATAATCAAAACAATTCATCCCTAGACCGAAGAGTTTCAGGAGATGGTCAGTTTAGAATATTATTCCAGTGTGTATTTATTTAAACATACAGGTTTTAACCATCGGTCTGTCCTGCCGTCACAGGGGTGCAAGACTAAACAGTTGGTTATCCTTGTTTCACTGTGTTTGGATAGCCCTGTTTGGTTTGGGAGCTATGCTCGGCTGCTTTTAATACATTTAATTTGCAACTCAAAGCCTTCCGAGGGTACAGCCAAGCTACCTGCTGCCTCACTGCATCTCACACAAATGAATGGCTTGTGTGTGTTTCCCAGAAGGCAATAATATTGGTGTTCTTGGGGAGGAAATAAGGTTAAAAGGAATTTAGTGGAATACCACAGTATGTAAGATTGTAATAGCATAAGCCAAGAATGTTGTTGACTTCTAGACATTAATAGTTGGTTTGATCATGTATATTATATATACGCCATTTAACAGACACTTTTATCCAAACGACTGACAATTGTCATGTGTGCAGACATTTATGTTTCGTGGTCCCAGGAATCAAACCCACTACCCTCGTGCGACAAGCGCGACTGAGCTACAAAGTTGATAACTTCTACTCTGACAAACACGTTCAGCCACACAGTGAGAACCAGTCATTTACGTTGTTTGGATCTGCATGGGGGTATCCAAGTACATGGTTTTAATTTGCTACTCTAGGTAATTAGATTTCATTGCCACATTGTGCTACTCTAGATCATTAGATTTCATTGCCACATTGTGCTACTCTAGATCATTAGATTTCATTGCCACATTGTGCTACTCTAGATCATTAGATGTAATTGCCACAGTGTGCTACTCTATATCATTTGATTTCATTGCCACATTGTGCTACTCTAGATCATTTGATTTCATTGCCACATTGTGCCATTCTAGATCAGTTGATTGCATTGCCACATTGTGCTACTCTAGGTCATTAGATTTCATTGCCACTTTGTCTATTCTAGATCATTAGATTTCATTGCCACATTGTGCTACTCTAGATCATTAGATGTAATTGCCACATTGTGCTACTCTATATCATTTGATTTCATTGCCACATTGTGCTACTCTAGATCATTTGATTTCATTGCCACATTGTGCCATTCTAGATCAGTTGATTGCATTGCCACATTGTGCTACTCTAGGTCATTAGATTTCATTGCCACTTTGTCTATTCTAGATCATTAGATTTCATTGCCACATTGTCTATTCTAGATCATTAGATGTAATTGCCACTTTGTCTATTCTAGATCATTAGATTTCATTGCCACATTGTCTATTCTAGATCATTAGATTTCATTGCCACTTTGTCTATTCTAGATCATTAGATTTCATTGCCACATTGTGCTACTCCAGATCAGTAGATTTCATTGCCACATTGTGCTACTCTAGATCATTAGATTTCATTGCCACATTGTCTATTCTAGATCATTAGATTTGAGTGCCACATTGTGCTACTCCAGATCAGTAGATTTTATTGCCACATTGTGCTACTCTAGATCATTAGATTTGAGTGCCACATTGTGCCATTCTAGATCAGTTGATTGCATTGCCACATTGTGCTACTCTAGGTCATTAGATTTCATTGCCACTTTGTCTATTCTAGATCATTAGATTTCATTGCCACATTGTGCTACTCTAGATCATTAGATTTCATTGCCACATTGTGCTCCTCTGGATCATTAGATTTGAGTGCCACATTGTGCTACTCTAGATCATTAGATTTCATTGCCACATTGTCTATTCTAGATCATTAGATTTGAGTGCCACATTGTGCTACTCCAGATCAGTAGATTTCATTGCCACATTGTGCTACTCTAGATCATTAGATGTAATTGCCACATTGTGCTCCTCTAGATCATTAGATGTAATTGCCACATTGTGCTCCTCTAGATCATTAGATGTAATTGCCACATTGTGCTCCTCTAGATCATTAGATGTAATTGCCACATTGTGCTCCTCTAGATCAGTAGATTTCATTGCCACATTGTGCTCCTCTAGATCATTAGATGTAATTGCGACATTGTGCTACTCTAGATCATTAGATGTAATTGCCACATTGTGCTCCTCTAGATCAGTAGATTTCATTGCCACATTGTGCTCCTCTAGATCATTAGATGTAATTGCCACATTGTGCTCCTCTAGATCATTAGATGTAATTGCCACATTGTGCTCCTCTAGATCATTAGATGTAATTGCCACATTGTGTTCCTCTAGATCATTAGATGTAATTGCCACATTGTGCTCCTCTAGATCAGTAGATGTAATTGCCACATTGTGCTCCTCTAGATCATTAGATGTAATTGCCACATTGTGTTCCTCTAGATCATTAGATGTAATTGCCACATTGTGCTCCTCTAGATCATTAGATGTAATTGCCGCATTGTGCTACTCTGGATCATTAGATTTCATTGCCACAGTGTGCTACTCTAGATCATTAGATTTCATTGCCACATTGTGCTCATCTAGATCATTAGATGTAAGTGCCACATTGTGCTACTCTAGATCATTAGATTTCATTGCCACAGTGTGCTACTCTAGATCATTAGATTTCATTGCCACATTGTGCTACTAGCTCAGTAGATTTCATTGCCACATTGTGCTACTCTAGATCATTAGATGTAATTGCCACATTGTGCTCCTCTAGATCATTAGATGTAATTGCCACATTGTGCTACTCTAGATCATTAGATTTCATTGCCACAGTGTGCTACTCTAGATCATTAGATGTAATTGCCACATTGTGCTACTCTAGATCGTTAAATGTAATTGCCACATTGTGCTACTCGAGATCATTAGATGTAATTGCCACATTGTGCTCCTCTAGATCATTAGATGTAATTGCCACATTGTGCTACTATAGATCATTAGATTTCATTGCCACAGTGTGCTACTCTAGATCATTAGATTTCATTGCCACATTGTGCTCCTCTAGATCATTAGATGTAATTGCCACATTGTGCTACTCTAGATCATTAGATTTCATTGCCACAGTGTGCTACTCTAGATCATTAGATTTCATTGCCACATTGTGCTACTAGCTCAGTAGATTTCATTGCCACATTGTGCTACTCTAGATCATTAGATTTCATTGCCACATTGTGCTACTAGCTCAGTAGATTTCATTGCCACATTGTGCTACTAGCTCATTAGATGTAATTGCCACATTGTGCTACTCTGAAATGTGAGTATCTCTATTAGGCATCAAGCTCAGTCTGACACTTCAGGTGAATAAAGCCAGAGGGGGTTATTTTCATTAACCGTCCGAAGTTCGAAACAGGCCTCAATCGGGTTGATAATGATAATTTAAGTGTTGTGTGTGTGTGTGTGTGTGTGTGTGTGTGTGTGTGTGTGTGTGTGTGTGTGTGTGTGTGTGTGTGTGTGTGTGTGTGTGTGTGTGTGTGTGTGTGTGTGTGTGTGTGTGTGTGTGTGTGTGTGTGTGTGTGTGTGTGTGTGTGTGAGAGAGAGAGAGAGAGAGAGAGAGAGAGAGAGAGTATTGACTGTAATGGATAAATGAGGAGCAAGCTCATCTAATGTGTGTGTGCAGTGTGAGTCAAGCTGTGATCTGGTGCATGCTCATTCATATGCATACACATTAACCAAATACATTTAAACTCAGTTTTTCACAATTCCTGACATTTTAATCTTAGTAAAAATTCCCTGTTTTAGGTCACTTAGGATCACCACTTTATTTTAAGAATGTGAAATGTCAGAATAATAGTAGAAAGAATGATTTACTTCAGCTTTTATTTCTTTCATCACATTCCCAGTGGGTCAGAAGTTTACATACACTCAATTAGTATTTGGTAACATTGCCTTTAAATTGTTTAACTTGGGTCTAACATTTCAGGTAGCCTTCCACAAGCTTCCCACAATAAGTTGGGTGAATTTTGGCCCGTTCCTCCTCACAGAGCTGGTGTAACTGAGTCAGGTTCGTAGACCTCCTTGCTCACACATGCTTTTTTTGTTCTGCCCACAAATTTTCTAAAGGATTGAGGTCAGGGCTTTGTGATGGCTTCTCCAATACCTTGACTTTGTTGTCCTTAAGCAATTTTGCCACAACTTTGGAAGTATGCTTGGGGTCATTGTCCATTTGGAAGACCCATTTGCGACCAAGCTTTAACTTCCAGACTGATGTCTTGAGATGTTGCTTCAATATATTCACGTAATTTTCCACCCTCATTATGCCATCTATTTTGTGAAGTGCACCAGTCCCTCCTGCAGAAAAGCACCCCCACAACATGATGCTGCTACCCCCGTGCTTCACGTTTGGGATGGTATTCTTCGGCTTGCAAGCCTCCCTCTTTTTCCTCCAAACATAACGATGGTCATTATGGCCAAACAGTTCTGTTTTTGTTTCATCAGACCAGAGGACATTTCTCCAAAAAGTACGATCTTTGTCTCCATGTGCAGTTGCAAACCGCAGTTGGGCTTTTTTATGGCGGTTTTGGAGCAGCGGCTTCTTCCTTGCTGAGCGGCCTTTCAGGTTTTGTCGATATAGGACTTGTTTTACTGTGGATATAGATACTTGTGTACCTGTTTCCTCCAGCATCTTCACAATGTCCTTTGCTGTTGTTCTGGGATTGATTTGCACTTTTCGCACCAAAGTATGTTCATCTCTAGGAGACAGAACGCGTCTCCTTCCTGAGCGGTATGACGGCTGCGTGGTCCAATGGTGTTTATACTTGCATACTATTGTTTGCACAGATGAACGTGGTACGTTCAGGCATTTGGAAATTGCTCTCAAGGATGAACCAGACTTGTGGAGGTCTACAATTTTTTTCTGAGGTCTTGGCTGATTTTCCCTTGATGTCAAGCAAGAGGCACTGAGTTTGAATGTAGGCCTTGAAATTAGGCCACAGGTACACCTCCAATTAACTAAAAGAATGTCAATTAGCCTATCAGAAGCTTCTAAAGTCATGACATTATTTTCTGGAATTTTCCAAGCTGTTTTAAGGCACAGTCA
This sequence comes from Oncorhynchus keta, assembly GCF_023373465.1. Lineage (NCBI taxonomy): Eukaryota > Metazoa > Chordata > Actinopteri > Salmoniformes > Salmonidae > Oncorhynchus > Oncorhynchus keta. The sequence continues at coordinate 24,965,957 of NC_068450.1, forward strand.
ACTTAGTGTATGTAAACGTCTGACCCACTGGAATTGTGATACGGTGAATGATAAGTGAAATAATCTGCCTGTAAACAATTGTTAGAAAAATTACTAGTGTCATGCACAAAGTATGAACAAAGCAAAACTATAGTTGGTTAACAAAACATGTGTGGAGTGGTTGAAAAACAAGTTTTAATGACTCCAACCTAAGTGTATGTAAACTTCTGACTTCAACTGTATACGTTATCTGGCTGACTTGAATGATGTCTCTCCCTGCAGGAGATGACCCACTCCTGGCCTCCTCCCCTGACTGCCATCCACACTCCAGGCAAGGCTGAGCAAACCCGGTTCCCTATTCCCTCCAAGGTGAGTCCTAAAGCATATAGCCTACAGCACTGTACTGTTCATTGACAACCACAGCCAATTTACTACTACTACTACTACAACTACCACTACTGCTAAAGCTGCTACTACTACTACAAATACTATTGCTGCTACTACTACTACTACCAACATCACCACTATTACTACTACCAATACTACTACTAATGATAATAATATCACTATCACCACTAGTGTTGCTACTACTACTACGATTACAACTACTACTATCACTACTAATATCACTAGTATTATAAATACTACTACTATTATCACTGCTAATATTAGTAGTAGTAGTAGTAGTAGTAGTAGTAGTAGTTGTGATAGTAGTACTAGTAGTACTATCACTACTACTACTATCACAAATACCACTACTACTACTACTACTAATATCACTACCAATAATAACACCGCTACTCTCATTACTACTACTATCACAAATACTACTGCTAATAATAATAATATCAGTACTACTAATATCACTACGACTACTACTACTACTACTACTATCACTACTGTTACTACTATTACACCTACTACACCTACTATTATCACTACTACTACTAGTACTACTAATTCTAATACCGCTGCTGCAACTACTTTCTCTACTACTACTACTACTACTACTACTACTACTACCACTACTACTATTAATAGTGCTACAACTACTATCACTACTACTACTGCTGCTTCTTAAACTACTACTACTACTTACACTACCACTGCTACTACTACTCATATAACTACTACTCCTATCACTACTACTAATATCACTACTACTATTACTACTATTTCTAGTATCACTACTACTACTACTACTACTACTACTACTGCTACCACTACTTCTAATAGTACTACTGCTACTTCTACTAATAATATTACTGCTAGCACTACTACTGCTGCTACTATTACTACTAATAATACTACTATCACTACTACCACTACCACTACTACTAATATCACTACTACTACTGCTGCTGCTACTACTACCTCTACCACTACTACTACTACTATCAATACTACTACTACTGCTTCATCCACTAATAGTACTACTAGTACATCTACTATCGCAAATTCTACTACTACTACTATTACTTGTACTGCTACTAGTACTATCACTACTAATACTACTACTTCTAATACTACTACTGCTGCTGCTACTACTACTATCACTACTTCTACTGCTACTACTACTACTACTACTACTACCACTACTACTACTAATGCTGCTGCTACTACTACTATAACTACTACTACTACTATTATTATTATCACTACTACTGCTTCTGCTGCTGCTGCTACTACTACCTCTATCACTACTACTACTATCAATACTACTACTACAGCTTCATCCACTAATACTACTGCAACTACTACTAGTAGTACTACTACTGCTAATACTACTATTTGTACTGCTTATTCTACAAATACTTCTACTACCACTGCTACTACTCGTATCACTACTACTACTACTATCACTACTACCACTAATATCACTACTGTTACTACTAGTACTATTGCTACTTCTACTAATAATATTACTTATGCTACTACTTCTACTGCTATCACTACTACTACTACTATCACTACTACTACTACTACTACTATCACACCAACTACTTCTACTACTACTACTACTACTACAAAAACGACTACTATTACTACTATCACTACTACTACTACTACTACTTCTACTATCACAAATGATACTACTACTACTATCAATACTACTACTGCTGCTACTACTACTACTACTACTACTACTACTACTACTACTTGTTCTGCTACTAGTACTACTGCTGCTGCTACTACTACTAGCACTGCTACTACTACTACTACTTTCACAAATACTACTACTACTACCACTACTACTACTACTGCTGCTACTTCCACTGCTAATACTACTAATACTACTACTGCTGCTATCACTACTACTACTATCACACATGCTACTACTGCCACTACTACTACTACCACTGCTGCTGCTGCTACTTCTACTACTGCTACTAATACTACTAATACTGCTATCACTACTACTACTATCAAAAATACTACTACTGCTACTACTATCACTACTACTATCCCTACTACTATACACTGATGCACCGATATGACCGATATCACATTTTTGGCTGATACCGATAACCAATATTTAAAATTGTAGCAGCCTTTTAAGCATTCTAGTACAGTTAAATTGCACACACACAATTGGCCCAGCGGCGTCCAAGTTTGGACGGGGTAGGCCGTTATTGGAAATAATAATTTTGTTGGCATTTACATGTGTACCCATTACCAGTAAAACATAATCACAACATATTTCTTTCACTTACTTGCTGTGCTGTTTTGCTGTTAATTTGTTCAGTCGTTTCATTCTCAAGCAGGATTTGTCATACTATGGAGCGCCGTTTGGGTCTTTGTGTGTCAAATAACACCATTTGGCTTGTTGACCAATCAGGACCTGAATATGACTGCACGTCACATAATAATTTAACGTGTTCATACACTTTTACGTAGTTATTACACATTGATTAGACTATCACTCGTATTTCATATGTCACAACGATTCATCAATACGTATGCTATGATGCTGTTGCAGTGACGCATTTACTGTGTAACTTCGGTAGGGCGTCATGTGTATTGGTGCTCGACCAGTGGGCGAAAGCCAACATCACCCACAACAGAGAACGGTTCATTGTCAAGGGCAATGAATTCCACTATCTTGGCGTTAATGGATTTCGCCTTTGAGTTGCCTCGCTGAAATTGTCTTATTCTTTCAAATGGCTGCTCGACTTGTTGACTGCTTGAGTAACACAGCATACATTGTGGGCTAGGTTAGAATGCTGTGTTGCACGTGTAGCGCAACATTGTATGTGGCTTCATTACGTCATGTACCTACGTTATATAGGTACGCACGTCAGCTTTGACATCGGTTTTGCACATTGGCGTTAAAATAGACATCGGGCTGCTAACGATGTTAGCATTTTTAGTTAATATCGTCCAATTCCGATATGTTCACCGATATATCATGCATCCCTATCTATCACAAATACTACTACGATCACAAATACTACTACTACTACTACCACTACTACTACTACTAATACTAATACTACGATCACTACTACTACTACTGGTATCACTACTACTATTATCACAAATACTACTACTACTATCACTATTACTACTACTGCTACTATCACTACTACTACTATGACTATTAATACTACTACTACTATAACTACTACTACTACTACTACTACTATGTTTATTACTACTATTACTACTACTACTACTATCACTACTACTACTACTATCACTACTACTACTATTACCTTTACTACTACTATCACTACTTCTACTACTACTACTGATGCTACTACTACTACTATTACTACTATCACTACTACTACTACAATCGCTACTACTATTACTACTACCACCACTATTACTACTACTACTGCTACTACTACTCCTATCACTACTACTATCAATACTACTCCTACTACTACTACTACTGCTACTGCTACTACTACCACTGCTACTGCTACTACTACTACTATCAATACTACTATCAATACTACTACTACTACTACTACTACTGCTACTGCTACTACTACCACTGCTACTGCTACTACTACTACTGCTACTACTACTACTATCAATACTACTATCAATACTACTACTACTACTACTACTACTACTGCTACTACTACTACTGCTACTACTACTCCTATCACTACTACTATCAATACTACTGCTACTACTACTACTACTGCTACTGCTACTACTACCACTGCTACTGCTACTACTACTACTGCTACTACTACTACTATCAATACTACTACTACTACTACTACTACTACTGCTTCTTCTATTAAGCAGTATTTGTTTTGTAAGCAGTAATCACGTGATCTGTGTGGCAGTCAGAAGGGAGAGCTCATCCAGTAAAAGGGTCTGTATTAAATTGGACCCAAAGCTGTTGTCCTAGTGAGAGACTGTCAGACTCTGTCACCGTAAAGGACCAGTGAGACACCCATGGCACCAGAGAGAGAGAGAGCATTTGTCCCAATTGGCACCCTATTCCCTATCTAGTGCACTACTTCTGACCAGGGCCCATAGGACTTCATTTGGCTGGCTGCATACACCTGCCGGATGGACTTTTTATGAAGAAACTCCTGTCAGCTCACTTTAGCCGCATTGTAATACAGTGTGATTTAGCCCCGTTATAATCCATTGTCCTTCAGCCCATTCCCCCTCGCCTCCGCTAGCTCCCAGCATCTGTGTCTGTCCTCGCCTTCTCTCTGCGGTCATTCCCTAGCCTCCAATCCTCTGATGCTTCATTTTGCAGCTAAAGCCATTTTCTTTCTGTCTTAATAGGTCTGAAGCTCATAGCTTGACCTGGCTGACATTCCTAATAATACGCCTGTGTCTATAAATCCTGATTTAATGGTGCCATCTTTTAACTAAGACATTTTGCTGCCTACTCTAGCCCACTCACCGTACTCTGAAACAGGATTTGTGTGCTCTGTCTAATTGTATTAGTGTAAAATCAATTAAGTCCATCAGTTGAGCTATTTCCCTCCCATTTGTTCTCCTGTATCACCTCACTGTGTGCTAATGTATGTCATGCACACTTGTTTTCTTTCTCTCGTTCTCTTTCTCACTCGCTCCACCTCTCTCCATCTCTCTCTCTCTCTCTCTCTCTCTCTCTCTCTCTCTCTCTCTCTCGCTCCACCTCTCTCTCTCTCTCTCTCTCTGCTCAGGAGTCACAACACATACCCTCAGGATGCGCTGGACTAAGTAAGTCTTCTTTAAATTCTTCCTACCCACACTCTGATTAAATCAGTCTGAAATTATGTTAATAGGAGGACATTATACGATGTAACAACTGGAGTGCTGTCCATTTAGGAAGAAACGTTACGATGTGTGACATATGGCAGAATAAGCTACATTTATAATAAGCTCACTCTTGGTCAGGGTTTAATGAAAAACAACACTCTAACAATTAAATGGAAATTATTTTGCAGAGCGGTGCAATGTTCCCGTTAACAAGCCTGCAACCAAGTCTGTGCCACAGAAGTCGTGAGTATTCATTTGATGAATTGTTTTGAAGAAGCCTCGGGGGAGACATGCCGCCATGGTTTCAGCTTTGTTCCCTTGCAAAACAAGTCCCTGTGAGAGAAGCCTGCAGAATTCCCGGCTAAGAGGAGCCTTCTTCACAAACAAACAGAGCAGCTGGCATTCTCTCTCTCTGTTAGCCCCTCCCTGGCCTAGGCTGCACCCCCCCCCCTTACTCCCCTGCACTCCTCAACAGCACAGCACTGACAACACTGCCTGTCTACCCCAGTCATGCAAGACCTGGGCTACACTCTGTTTAGTGTCATACACAGACCAAGTGAAGGGCTGGCAGGAGTGGTTGGAAGTGGCACGGCTTACAAAGGGTTATAGGGTTGTGCTTTACATTTCATTTATTCTGTCTCTCCTGAGTAACATAACGAAATAACCAGACTCCAAACTGGACTGATATAATAAACAAAGTACACAAATGAAGGATAATGCACACAAAATATTTTTGGAAAGTTATTTGAATACTAGAGAACGGTAGAACCTTCCAATGTTGCGCACTAGGTCCTTTTTTCCCAATTGAACACAAGATTCTGCTTTTGTGGCGCTCAATGACACAGCTCTTGTTGGAGAAGTCTTCAATGATTTAACCAGGCCAAATGTTTAGAGGGAGCCTAAGGCAAGAGTGTTTGTGTCAATACCAGCCTTGTCTTGCAGAGCTAAATGCATCCACTTGAGGTCAACCAGTGTCTCTTTCTTCTCCTGCTACTTTCACAGGAAATGCCGACTAAGCACAAGTTAGTAGCAGCATTAGCTTTTATATTAAAACACACTTACCACGGTAGCAGCTCTATGTCTGTGTTGTGTTACGGTGCTCAGAGCCTTTATTGCTCTGTTGAAACCAGCTATACTGTCAGTGCTTACCTCTGTCCATGTGTGTGTTCATATGAGACTAAACGAGTAGGAATGCGGAGATACTCTACAATGAAATAAGTGAGATCATGACTAATGGAACCACTTAGAATTTTAAAAGGACGTCATCTCGATAAAGTAAACATTTTAGGATAAAGAGAATATACAGTGACTTAGGGGCTCATTTAGACCTCGTCTGACCTAGTGCAGTGACCTAGTGCAGTGACCTAGTGCAGTGATCCATGGAACGAGTAGTTCATCCTGACCATCACCCGAAATCATGAGGCTGTCTATCTTCTTGATGAGATCCACAACTCCTTCAAATCCCTTATTGAACTGGACCTGGAGTTCCCATCAGTTCAAAACAATTTGTTTTAATGTTATATAGAGCTGGTATTCTTTTAAAAAAAGAAAATCTTAACAGCTGTCATTTTATTGTGAGAAACTACATTTTTATACGAATATTTTTCTGTTTTGTACTCTGTTGTGTGAGTGATCTCATGTCTAATTGTTTATGTCTAGCCTATGATGAGATCAGCTTTGGCATCATTGATCATTTTTAAATGTCAGTTTCATGGCTGTCAGTGTGGTTACGGTAGCATTGTAGTCATGAAGTCATCATCCTCACATCGCAATCATGTGACAATGTTCTCATGCTCATAGAGGAGCCAAGACACAAAGTATGCAATGAGCTCAACATACTTAACCAACGCTTTATTCAGTACGCTTCCTAAACAATGTCCCTGCATGCTGAACTAAGTTCTTGTAAGTCCCAAACCCTGTGGGAGTAAAGCAACAAGCCCCCTTTGCTTCCATGTGAATGGCTCCTGGTGATGGCTCTGTGTTCCACAGTATTTATATCGCATGGCTCTGCAGACCTAAATAAAGTCATGTAAGTGGAATTCATCTCCTATCATAAGTCATGTCTGGTGGAGTGGCAGAGAGTGGCAGAGCGAGAGAGAGAGAGTGGCAGAGAGTGGCAGAGCAAGAGAGAGAGAGAGAGTGGCAGAGAGTGGTAGAGTGGCAGAGCGAGAGAGAGAGAGAGAGAGAGAGAGAGCGAGAGAGAGAGAGAGAGAGAGAGAGAGAGGCAGAGCGAGAGAGAGAGACAGAAAGAGAGATTTTCAATTTAAGTAATGTAAATGTATCACGTAATCTCCAAAGTAAGATTTGGCAATTGTTACGTCATGCCAATACAACCACCTACCTGGAGGTGACAGCATTCTCTCCTCTATATGCCCCCATTGACACATCTATGACAACAATACCAACAAAAAGGGGTCACAACTCCTGCAGCTCTGTCGGATGCTGGGTCTGTACATAATCAATGTTAGGCTTTGAGGGGACTCCTATGGTAGGTACACCTATAGCTCATCTCTTGGCAGTAGTACTGTAGACTACTTCATCACTGAGTCTCTTAGAGTGTTCACAGAAAGTATATTTGACCTCTCAGCTTCCCGATCAAATCTAAAAATGTCAAGCAGACAACCTAAGAAAATGAACAACAATGGCACATGGTTTGATGAAGAAAACCTAAGAAATAAATCAAGAAACCTATCTAACCAAAAACATAGAGACCCAGAAAACTTGAGCAAACTCCTTCACTATGGTAAATCACTAAAACAATACAGAAATACACTACGAAAAGGATGGAACAGCATGTCAGAAATCAGCTCAATGTAATTGAAGAATCCATAGAATCCATAGAGTTATCTATCCAAAACGGAGATGTATGGATAAACCACTTCACAAATCTTTGTGGCTCTATAACAAAGAACAAACAGCAAAAACATATACATGATCAAATACAAATCTTAGAATCAACTCTTAATTAAAGACTACCAGAACTCACTGGATTCTCCAATTACGTTGAATGAACTACATGACAAAATACAAACCCTCCAACCTAAAAAGGCCTGTGGGGTTGATGATATCTTAAATTAAATGATAAAATATACAGACCACCCCCTTCTGACCACCTCTTACCACCACTCACACACACAGACCTCCTCCCAAATCGCAGTTGTACCAAAGGGCCTTCGTAAAACTATCACTATTTTTCTTTTTAAGCTTTTCGGCAGTAATTCTATTAGAAGGATAATGTTTGTTGTAGCCTCAACAGATCATTCATCCACACTAAGGTTACATGTTAGCATCACATCCCATTGCTATGAATATGCTGTTAGAATGGCATTGAATCAGGTATTGAGGAGGACCTGTACAGTAAGTTGAGCTATAGGCTGTACTGTATGTGTTCCAAAGATACAGATTTGCAGTGAATTCATGAACACCAACTTTATATATTCAAGTGTCTTTAATAATAGCTAGATTGCTAGTTATATGTGACAGGGGAGTTTGAAAAAAGACAGGGGAGTTTGAAAAAAGCAGTATTCAGATGTTTCCTACATTTCTTGAGATAAATGTAGAGAACAGAGTGGAGGCACTCAGGCAGTCAGAGGAGACGGGGGAAAGGCGTCCGTCACATGAGTTAACACAGCCTCTTGATGTGGCACCCCAGTCAGCTCTCTGTCTCTGTCTCTCTATCTCTCTCTCTCTCTCTCTCTCTCTCTCTCTCTCTCTCTCTCTCTCTCTCTCTCTCTCTCTCTCTCTCTCTCTCTCTCTCGCATGCTCTCTCTCTCTCTCATGCTCTCAGAATCAGCCTGGGAGATGGCTCAGGGCCAATCTAAATAATCCATGTTTCCAGGTCTGGGGCCCTGCATATGTGTGTGTGTGTGTGTGTGTGTGTGTGTGTGTGTGTGTGTGTGTGTGTGTGTGTGTGTGTGTGTGTGTGTGTGTGTGTGTGTGTGTGTGTGTGTGTGTGTGTGTGTGTGTGTGTGTGTGTGTGTGTGTGTGTGTGTGTGTGTGTGTGGAGGGGCCAGATAGAGGCAGGCTTGGCAGGAAGCTGTTGGAATGACGGCAGAGGAGAGGAGAGGAAGGCAGAGGAGAGGAGGGCAGAGGAGAGGAGGGCAGAGGAGAGGAGAGGAGGGCAGAGGAGAGGAGGGCAGAGGAGAGGAGAGGAGGGCAGAGGAGAGGAGAGGAGGGCAGAGGAGAGGAGGGCACAGGAGAGGAGAGGAGGGCAGAGGAGAGGAGAGGAGGGCAGAGGAGAGGAGAGGAGGGCAGAGGAGAGGAGGGCACAGGAGAGGAGAGGAGGGCAGAGGAGAGGAGAGGAGGGCAGAGGAGAGGAGAGGAGGGCAGAGGAGAGGAGGGCAGAGGAGAGGAAGGCAGAGGAGAGGAGGGCAGAGGAGAGGAGGGCAGAGGAGAGGAGAGGAGGGCAGAGGAGAAGAGGGCAGAGGAGAGGAGAGGAGGGCAGAGGAGAGGAGGGCAGAGGAGAGGAGGGCAGAGGAGAGGAGAGGAGAGGAGAGGAGGGCAGAGGAGAGGAGGGCAGAGGAGAGGAGGGCAGAGGAGAGGAGAGGAGGGCAGAGGAGAGGAGGGCAGAGGAGAGGAGGGCAGAGGAGAGGGGAGAAGAGGAGAATAAAAGAGTGGGGGTGGAGAGGATAGGAGGGGAGGGAAGGGGGAGGAGAGAAGATAAGAGAGGAGGGGGAAGGAGAGAGCATAGGAGAGGAAAGGAAAGGGGAGGGGAGGGGAGGAGAGAGGATAGGAGAGGAAAGGGGAGGAGAGAGGATAGGAGAGGAAGGGAAAGGGGAGGAGAGAGGATAGGAGAGGACAGGGGAGGAGAGAGGATAGGGGAGAGGGGAGAAGATATGAGAGGAGAGGGGAGTTTATGAGATATAGGATAGGAGAGGGAAAAGTGAAGATAGAGGATAGGGAGGGGGGAGAGGGAAAGGGGAGAGAGGAGGAAGGGGAGGGGAGGAGAGAGGATGGGTGGGTGGGTGGGGGAGGATAGGGGAGGGGAGGGGAGGAGAGGATGGGTGGGTGGGTGGGGGAGGATAGGAGAGGAAAGGGAGGAGAGAGGATGGGTAGGGGAGGGTGGAGTGGAGGGAGGGAGGATAGGAGAGGAAAGGGGTAGGGGGAGGAGAGGAGGAGGAGGATAGGGGAGGGGATAGGGGAGGGGGGATAGGGGAGGAGGAGGAGAAGAGAGAGAGGAGGGGAGGGGAGGAGGGAAGGAGATAGGGGGTGAGAGGATAGGGAGGGAGGGGAGGATAGGGGAGTGAGAGGATAGGGAGGATAGGGATGAGAGGGGGAGGGGAGGAAGGGGAGGTGAGAGGATAGGGGAGGGGAGGGAGGAGGGAGGAGGAGGGGAGAGAGGATAGGGGAGGAGGATAGGTGGGGAGGTGAGAGGGGAGGGTGAGAGAGAGGGAGGGGAGGAGGTGAGAGGATAGGGGAGGTGAGAGGATAGGGGAGGTGAGAGGATAGGGGAGGGGAGGAGGAGAAGAGAGGATAGGGGAGGTGAGAGGATAGGGGGGAGGTGAGGGAGGATAGGGGAGGTGAGAGGATAGGGGAGGTGAGAGGAGAGGATAGAGGAGGGAGGGAGAGGAGGAGATAGGGAGAGGATAGGGGGGAGGTGAGAGGATAGGGGGGAGGATAGGGGATAGGGGAGGGGAGGAGGAGAAGAGAGGATAGGGGAGGTGAGAGGATAGGGGAGGTGAGAGGATAGGGGAGGTGAGAGGATAGGGGAGGTGAGAGGATAGGGGAGGGGAGAAGGATTTTATTTTATTTTATCTCCTCATTTGGACTAATCTTCCAAGAGTCCTTAAACATTAAAATACAATTTATAATACGAACACATTTTCACATATAAGTGTTACAAACAGACATAACACACTGACATATTGACCAGATACAGTTGAAGTCGTAAGTTTACATACACTTAGGTTGGAGTCATTAAAACTCGTTTTTCAACCACTCCACAAATTTCTTGTTAACAAACTATAGTTTTGGCAAGTCGGTTTGGACATCTACTTTGTGCATGACACAAGTAATTTTTTCCATCAATTGTTTTTACAGACAGATTACTTCACTTATAATTCATTGTATCACAATTCCAGTGGGTCAGAAGTTTAGATACACTAAATTGACTGTGCCTTTAAACATGTTATGGCTGCAATCCCAATACCGGGATCGATATGACAACTACCAGTGAAAATAGAGGGTGCCAAATTCAAACCACAGAAATCTCATAATTACAATTCCTAAAACATACATGGGTTTTATATAATTTTAAAGGTAATCTTGTTGTTAATCCCACCAAAGTTTCTGATTTCAAATAGGTTTTTCAGCGAAAGCACTACAAACGATTATGTTAGGTCTCCACCAAACCACAATAAACACAGCCATTTTCCAGCTAAATATAGCATTCACAAAATGCAGAAATAAAGATAAAATGAATCACTAACCGTGAATTATCTTCATCAGATGACACTCATAGGACTTCTTGTTACACAATACATGCATGTTTTGTTTGATAAAGTTCATATTTATATTTAAAAAATCTGAGTTTACATTGGCTTATTAGATTCACTAGTTCTAAAAACATCAAGTGATTTTGCATAGCCACATCGTTTCAACAGAATTACTCATCATAAATGTAGATGATAAAACAAGTTATACACATGGAATTATAGATATACCTCTCCTTATGCAACCGCTGTGTCAGATTTCAAAAAACGTTTATGGAAAAAGCAACACATGCAATAATCTGAGACGGCGCTCAGAACAGAAGCCAAATTAGCCGCCATGTTGGAGTCAACAGAAACCAGACAATACATGTTTCCTTACCTAAATGTTTCCTTACCTTTGATGAACTTCATCAGAATGCAGTCCTAGGAATCCCAGGTCCACAATAAATGCTTGATTTGTTCGGAAATGTCCGTTATTTATGTCCAATTAGCTACTTTGGTTAGCGCGTTTGGTAAACAATTCCAAAGTCACAAAGCGCGTCCACTATAACGTGACGAAATGTCCAAAAGTTCCGTAACAGTCAGTAGAAACATGTCATATGATGTACTGAATCAATCTTTAGAATGTTGTTTACATATATCTTGAATAACGTTCCAACTGGAGAATTAAAATGACCGGTGGAACGCAGGTCCTTTCCCTGTGAACGCGCATAGTGAATGCATGGTCAACTCGTGACAGTGGTGACTATTTCCTGTGTCATTCGACCCCCCTTCACATTAGAGTCATAAGACAAAGTTCTATTGACTATTGACATCTAGTGGAAGGCGTAGGAAGTGAAAACTTATCCATATCTCGCTGTAATTTCAATGAGAGCTTGGTTGAAATTCTGCCTACCCCAGAAAAAAAACAGGAAGTGAAACTGAGGAGCTGGCCGTTTACAATGGGCACCTTTTCATCCAAGCTACTCAATACTGCCCCTGCAGCCATTAAAAGTTAAATAGCTTGAAATTTTCCAGAAAATGATGTCATGGCTTTAGCTTCTGATAGGCTAACTGACATTTGAGTCAATTGGAGGTGTACCTGTGGATGTATTTCAAGGCCTATCTTCAAACCCAGTCCCTCTTTGGTTGACATCATGGGAAAATGAAAAGAAATCAGCCAAGACCAAGAATTGTACTCCTCCACAGTTCTGGTTCATCCTTGGGAGTAATTTCCAAATGCCTGAAGGTACCACGTTCATCTGTACAAACAATAGTACGCAAGTATAAACACCATGGGACCACGCAGCCATCATACCGCTCAGGAAGGACGCATACTGTCTCCTAGAGATGAACGTACTTTGGTGATGCAAATCAATCCCAGAACAGCAGCAAAGGACCTTGTGAAGATTCTTGAGGAAACAGGTACAAAAGTATCTACATCCACATTAAAACGAGTCCTATATCGACATAACCTGAAAAGCCTCTCAGCAAGGAAGAAGCCACTGCTCCAAAACCACCATAAAAATGCCAGACTATGGTTTGCAACTGCACATGGGGACAAAGACAATACTTTTTGGAGAAATGTCTTCTGGTCTGATGAAACAAAAACAGAACTGTTTGGCCATAATGACCATCGTTATGTTCAGAGGAAAAAGGAGGATGCTTGCAAGCTGAAGAACACCATCCCAAACGTCAAGCACGGGGGTGGCAGCATCATGTTGTGGGGGTGCTTTGCTGCAGGATGGACTGGTGCACTTCACAAAATAGATGGCCTCCTGAGGATTGAAAATTATATGGATATATTGAAGCAACATCTCAAGACATCAGTCAGGAAGTTAAAGCTTGGTCGCAAATGGGTCTTCCAAATGGACATTGACCCCAAGCATACTTCCAAAGTTTTGGCAAAATGGCTTAGGGACAACAAAGTCAAGGTATTGGAGTGGCCATCACAAAGCCATGACCTTAATCCACTAGAAAACTTGTGGGCAGAACTGAAAAGGTGTGTGCGAGCAAGGAGTCCTACAAACCTGACTCAGTTACACCAGCTCTGTCAGGATGAATTGGCCAAAATTCACCCAACTTATTGTGGGAAGCTTGTGGAAGGCTACCCGAAGCATTTGACCCAAGTTAAACAATTTAAAGGCAATGCTACCAAATACTAATTGAGTGTATGTAAACTTCTGACCCAATGGGAATGTGATGAAAGAAATTAAAGCTTAAAAAAAATATTCTCTCTACTATTATTTTGGCATTTCACATTCATAAAATAAAGTGGTGATCCTAATTGACCTAAAACAGGGAATTTTTACTTGGATTAAATGTCAGGAATTGTGAAAAAAGTGAGTTTAAATGTAAGGTCTATGTAAACTTCCGACTTCAACTGTAAATTCTCTAACAGTCTTAAAACATAGATTGATTCTTCATCTACCATAGTATTATGTATTGTATTTAAATGGTTTATAAGTATTGTTTGAATATATGTATTGAAAGGTTTCTGGTTTGCTCAGATAAATTTGGAGAGAGGATCGGCGAGGAGAGGGGAGGGGGAGAAGAGAGGATAGGAGAAGAGAGGGGATGGGGAGGAGAGAGGAGAAGTGAGGGGGAGGAGAGAGGATATGAGATGATATGAGAGGAGGAGAGGGGGAGGGGAGAGGATAGGAGAGAGGGGGAAGGATAGGACAAAGATATGGGAGGGGGAGGAGAGGAGTGGGGAGGGGAGGGGAGGGGAGAGGATAGGAGAGAGGGGGAAGGATAGGACAAAGATATGGGAGGGGGAGGAGAGGAGTGGGGAGGGGAGGGGAGAGGGATAGGGGAGGGGAAGGATAGGACAAAGATATGGGAGGGGGAGGGGGAAGGATAGGAGAAGATATGGGAGGGGGGGATAGGAGAAGAAATGGGAGGGGGAGGAGAGGAGAGGAGTGGGGAGGGGATAAGAGGGGAGGGGGAGGAGAGAGGGGAGGGGAACAGGAGAAGGGAGGATAGGAGAGGAGAGGAGGGGATGGGGAAGGGAGGAGAGGAGAGGAGAGGAGGGGAGCAGTGGAGAGAGGAGGGGGGAGGAAAGGAGGGGGGAGAGGGGGGAGGGGAGGAGTGGAAGAGGGGGAAGCTTCCGACTACTTCAGACTAACACACACAGGTGGCTGGGGGACTGATATTGGGAGTGTTGATGGCGCTCTCAGCTGAGAGGTCTATGTGACAGACCTGGAACAAAGCAGTGGCTCAGTGCAGGAGGCAGAAAGACAGCGGACGACATGCACTTTGCATGCGAGCGCCACATACGCACACACATGAAAACATACACAGAAACACACACACACTCCTCCAAGGGAAACCCACAGCATCTTTATTGACATCCATCCATCTCCATGTACCTCGGAACTGATTGACACAATAACTCAGAGCTGGATTGAATGCTTATTTAAATGCACACTTGTTTTAAGGCCATCACAGTAACTGCATTTGCAGGATTTCACTCCGGAGGGAATAGGGAATAGGAAGGTGCACTGGAAAGGTTGGAGACATTCCCTCTGAGTGGAAACTTAACAAGCCTAATGTATCTCAGCCTCCCCCTCCACTCCTCTAGTCTGGGTAGCAGTTGTTTTAGCAAACGCTTTGGCAAACGTCATTTGCCAAAGAAACTGGCATTTAGGCAATCTCAACATTCAATATGCACCCAGATTTACAGCGCAGTTGCTGATTGGTAGTTGGAAACAACATTCAAATTTTCCATGAACATGCTATGGAACATGGGTTGTATGCAAATATGGGGCAATATAGAATTTGAATTTTAAGAACAACAATAAACAATACCATTACGACCTACGACCTGACAGCTAGACCTATTATTAGAGACATTGGTTATTTAGTTATTATTCCAGCATGGGTCTTATTTCAGAGGAAAATTCACACTGGATTCATTTTTCCAAACTGCCCCCTTTAATTCAAATGTTTTCTTCGTTCAATTGAGTCTATGCCAAAAGCCTGGAGATTTTGATTCTAGGTGGGAAGATGTTTAAACGTCATGTCTAGACAATAAAAGGCTACACTGATCACTCATGCTTGGCTGCCAAATGTATAGGTGTCCCCATAGGCCTAATACTTAAATTGAGGAAATGTGATCATAGTCATTATTTTAGCGATCCTTGGTAGAGGTTGCTCCTAATGGAAAGACCACCCCATCCTCCTGGTGTGAACTGCTGGACAGTGTACTTGATATGTGTTTGTGGTTGAGAAAGTGAACTTGTCAGTTCCAAAACGGAGCTCTGAGGGGAATCGGAGATTCCCTAGTTTCTGATGTTTTCAGGTTTTCATTAAATAGGCCTAGGCAGTATACTTTTTATTGCATATTTAATTAAGATGACGCATTTGGCCATGTTCAATTTCAATTCATTGGCACAAAACGCGCGTCAGACAATATTTGTTGATCTCTGGCTTGCATAGCACAGGTGTGGGTCACCTAAATGCACTGTAGTAGACTAAGCTTAATACACTGAGTGTACAAAACATATTTCCATGACATAGACTGACCAGGTGAATCCAGGTAAAAGCTATGATCCCCTATTGATGTGAATTGTTAAATCCACTTCAAGGAGGGTAGATGCAGGGGAAAAGACAGGTTAATATTTAAGGACCGGCTTTTAAGCCTTGAGACAATTGAGACATGTCTTGTGTAACTCAATATTAGGACGGTGTTCCTAATGTCTGGTATGCTCAGTGTATATGTAACTGCTTGATGAGTGCAACCTTCCCACTAGAAAACTCCAAACCTGTCATTGTTATAGTGAACGAGGCCTAATATATCATAGTGGTGGATTACTAGCCTATCCCCAACTATGAATTAACTTCTAGTTTACACATCTCTGTCTTCACTGTTCTGTTCTTGTGCAATTCATGCATCTCCGCTGATATCTCCACTGGCGTCTCACTCTCTCTCTCTCTTCCATCCCCTGTATTCCTCTTATAGCTATTCAACCAGTATCCTAGCTAAATGCATGTCCCAGAAATAGAAATATACCTGCATTTTGGTCACTTATTTTGAGCAATTAAAAATAAATATATATATATATATATATTTGAGGAAATTGCTTGGTCAATATATAATAGGCTACAGAGTTCACAATGAACTGGTGTGGAAGTTTGAACTGCGAGAGCTGCTCTGATCCCATTGGATGATGGTAAAAATCCAATAAATGGGAGTCAGTCTGTTCTCCCCGACAGAATGCCCAATGTTTATTTTTCCAATGAAATGTATTACGACAGAATGCCCAATGTTTATTTTTCCAATGAAATGTATTACGACAGAATGCCCAATGTTTATTTTTCCAATGAAATGTATTACGACAGAATGCCCAATGTTTATGTTTCCAATGAAATGTATTACGACGGAATGCCCAATGTTTATGTTTCCAATGAAATGCATTACGACAGAATGCCCAATGTTTATTTTTCCAATGAAATGTATTACGACAGAATGCCCAATGTTTATGTTTCCAATGAAATGCATTACGACAGAATGCCCAATGTTTATGTTTCCAATTAAATGCATTACGACAGAATGCCCAATGTTTATTTTTCCAATGAAATGTATTACGACAGAATGCCCAATGTTTATGTTTCCAATGAAATGTATTACGACAGAATGCCCAATGTTTATGTTTCCAATGAAATGTATTACGACAGAATGCCCAATGTTTATGTTTCCAATGAAATGCATTACGACAGAATGCCCAATGTTTATGTTTCCAATTAAATGTATTACGACAGAATGCCCAATGTTTATGTTTCCAATGAAATGTATTACGACAGAATGCCCAATGTTTATGTTTCCAATGAAATGCATTACGACAGAATGCCCAATGTTTATGTTTCCAATGAAATGTATTACGACAGAATGCCCAATGTTTATGTTTCCAATGAAATGTATTACGACAGAATGCCCAATGTTTATGTTTCCAATGAAATGTATTACGACAGAATGCCCAATGTTTATGTTTCCAATGAAATGTATTACGACAGAATGCCCAATGTTTATGTTTCCAATGAAATGTATTACGACAGAATGCCCAATGTTTATGTTTCCAATGAAATGTATTACGACAGAATGCCCAATGTTTATGTTTCCAATGAAATGCATTACGACAGAATGCCCAATGTTTATGTTTCCAATGAAATGTATTACGACAGAATGCCCAATGTTTATGTTTCCAATGAAATGTATTACGACAGAATGCCCAAATGTTTATGTTTCCAATGAAATGTATTACGACAGAATGCCCAATGTTTATGTTTCCAATGAAATGCATTACGACAGAATGCCCAATGTTTATGTTTCCAATGAAATGTATTACGACAGAATGCCCAATGTTTATGTTTCCAATGAAATGCATTACGACAGAATGCCCAATGTTTATGTTTCCAATGAAATGTATTACGACAGAATGCCCAATGTTTATGTTTCCAATGAAATGCATTACGACAGAATGCCCAATGTTTATGTTTCCAATGAAATGTATTACGACAGAATGCCCAATGTTTATTTTTCCAATGAAATGTATTACGACAGAATGCCCAATGTTTATGTTTCCAATGAAATGTATTACGACGGAATGCCCAATGTTTATGTTTCCAATGAAATGCATTACGACAGAATGCCCAATGTTTATGTTTCCAATGAAATGTATTACGACAGAATGCCCAATGTTTATGTTTCCAATGAAATGCATTACGACAGAATGCCAAATGTTTATGTTTCCAATGAAATGCATTACGACAGAATGCCAAATGTTTATGTTTCCAATGAAATGCATTACGACAGAATGCCCAATGTTTATGTTTCCAATGAAATGTATTACGACAGAATGCCCAATGTTTATGTTTCCAATGAAATGTATTACGACAGAATGCCCAATGTTTATGTTTCCAATGAAATGCATTACGACAGAATGCCCAATGTTTATGTTTCCAATGAAATGCATTACGACAGAATGCCCAATGTTTATTTTCCAATGAAATGTATTATGACAGAATGCCCAATGTTTATGTTTCCAGTGAAATGTATTACGACAGAATGCCCAATGTTTATGTTTCCAATGAAATGTATTACGACAGAATGCCCAATGTTTATGTTTCCAATGAAATGTATTACGACAGAATGCCCAATGTTTATGTTTCCAATGAAATGCATTACGACAGAATGCCCAATGTTTATGTTTCCAATGAAATGCATTACGACAGAATGCCCAATGTTTATGTTTCCAATGAAATGCATTACGACAGAATGCCCAATGTTTATGTTTCCAATGAAATGCATTACGACAGAATGCCCAATGTTTATGTTTCAATTTCCAGAAATGCATTACGACAGAATGCCCAATGTTTATGTTTAAAATGAAATGCATTACGACAGAATGCCCAATGTTTATGTTTCCAATGAAATGCATTCGACAGAATGCCCAATGTTTATGTTTCCAATGAAATGCATTACGACAGAATGCCCAATGTTTATGTTTCCAATGAAATGCATTACGACAGAATGCCCAATGTTTATGTTTCCAATGAAATGCATTACAAACAGAATGCCCAATGTTTATGTTTCCAATGAAATGTATTACGACAGAATGCCCAATGTTTATGTTTCCAATGAAATGTATTACGACAGAATGCCCAATGTTTATGTTTCACAATGAAATGTATTACTGAGGAAGGCCCAATGTTTATGTTTTGAAATGCATTACGACAGAATGCCCAATGTTTATGTTTCCAATGAAATGCATTCGACAGAATGGAATGTTTATGTTTCCAATGAAATGCATTGACAGAATGCCCAATGTTTATGTTTCCAGAAATGCATTACGACAGAATGCCCAATGTTTAACCAATGAAATGATGAGGAAGAATGCCCAATGTTTATGTTTCCAATGAAATGCATTACGACAGAATGCCCAATGTTTATGTTTCCAATGAAATGTATTACGACAGAATGCCCAATGTTTATGTTTCCAATGAAATGAGGACAGAATGCCCAATGTTTATGTTTCCAATGAAATGATGACGACAGAATGCCCAATGTTTATGTTTCCATTGAAATGTATTACGACAGAATGCCCAATGTTTATGTTTCCAATGAAATGTATTACGACAGAATGCCCAAGGTTTATGTACATTCCAATGAAATGTATGAGGACAGAATGCCCAATGTTTATGTTTCCAATGAAATCCATGATGACAGAATGCCCAATGTTTATGTTTCCAATGAAATGTGATGAGGACAGAATGCCCAATGTTTATGTTTCCATTGAAATGATTAGGACAGAATGCCCTGTTTATGTTTCCAGAAATGATTACGACAGAATGCCCAATGTTTATTTTTCCAATGAAATGTATTACGGACAGAATGCCCAATGTTTATGTTTCCAATGAAATGTATGACGGAATGCCCAATGTTTATGTTTTCCATTGAAATGATACGGACAGAATGCCCAATGTTTATGTTTCCAATGAAATGTATTAGGACAGAATGCCCAATGTTTATGTTTCCAATGAAATGCATTAGGACAGAATGCCCAATGTTTTGTTTTCCAATGAAATGCATTAGGAAGAATGCCCAATGTTTATGTTTCCAATTCCAATGATGAGGAAGAATGCCCAATGAGGTTTATGTTTCCATTGAAATGATTAGGACAGAATGCCCTGTTTATGTTTCCATTGAAATGATGAGGAAGAGGGCCCAATGTTTAGGTTTCCATTGAAATGATGAGGACAGAATGCCCAATGTTTATGTTTCCATTGAAATGTATTAGGAAGAATGCCCAATGTTTATGTTTCCATGAAATGATGAGGACAGAATGCCCAAGGTTTATGTTTCCAATGAAATGATGAGGACAGAATGCCCAATGTTTATGTTTTGAAATGTATTACGACAGAATGCCCAATGTTTATGTTTCCAATGAAATGCCCAGAATGCCCAATGTTTATGTTTCCAATGAAATGTATGACGACAGAATGCCCAATGTTTATTTTTCCAATGAAATGTATTGACAGAATGCCCAATGTTTATGTTTCCATGAAATGATGAGGAATGCCCTGTTTAGTTTCCAATGTTGCATTCGACAGAATGCCCAATGTTTATGTTTCCAATGAAATGGCCCAGAATGCCCAATGTTTATGTTTCCATTGAAATGCATGAGGACAGAATGCCCCAAATGTTTATGTTTCCAATGAAATGCATTACGACAGAATGCCAAATGTTTATGTTTCCATTGAAATGATTAGGACAGAATGCCCAATGTTTATGTTTCCATTCCAGTGATGCGGACAGAATGCCCAATGTTTATGTTTCCAATGAAATGTATTGCGGACAGAATGCCCAATGTTTATGTTTCCAATGAAATTCCAGTGACAGAATGCCCAATGTTTATGTTTCCAATGAAATGGGCCCAGAATGCCCAATGTTTTGTTTCCAATGAAATGATGAGGACAGAATGCCCAATGTTTATGTTTCCAGTGAAATGTATTACGACAGAATGCCCAATGTTTATGTTTCCAATGAAATGTATTACGACAGAATGCCCAATGTTTATGTTTCCAATGAAATGTATTACGACAGAATGCCCAATGTTTATGTTTCCATTGAAATGTATGAGGACAGAATGCCCAATGTTTATGTTTCCAGTGAAATGTATTAGGACAGAATGCCCAATGTTTATGTTTCCATTGAAATGTATGAGGACAGAATGCCCAATGTTTATGTTTCCAATGAAGTGATGACGACAGAATGCCCAATGTTTATGTTTCCAATTAAATGCATTACGACAGAATGCCCAATGTTTATGTTTCCAATGAAATGCATTACGACAGAATGCCCAATGTTTATGTTTCCAATGAAATGTATTACGACAGAATGCCCAATGTTTATGAACGTTCTAATTTCCAGAAACATTCTGATCATGTCTAGACAATAAAATAAATGATAGCGAGGGTTACCGAATCAGGATCAAATATCTGATCTCCAGGAGCTCATTAACCCTCCACACCTGTTGGCATTCTCACAAACAATTGCAACTTTGTTTCAAAAATGTATAGAACTTTTCTCATAGCTCTGATCATGACACGTGAGGAAGAGAGGCCAGGAAACTGACAGTAAAGATGCATTCGAGGAGGAAGTGTCAGAAGTTGAAGACCACACAGAATATGATCCAGACCGAGAGACTGTTGTTGGAACCATCCAGTGATGAGGAAGAGGGCCCTGTTGAGGTTGTTCCATTCCAGTGATGAGGAAGAGGGCCCTGTTGAGGTTGTTGTTACATTCCAGTGATGAGGAAGAGGGCCCTGCTGAGGTTGTTGTTACATTCCAGTGATGCGGAAGAGGGCCCTGCTGAGGTTGTTGTTACGTTCCAGTGATGCGGAAGAGGGCCCTGTTGAGGTTGTTGTAACATTCCAGTGATGCGGAAGAGGGCCCTGCTGAGGTTGTTGTAACATTCCAGTGATGCGGAAGAGGGCCCTGTTGAGGCTGTTGTTACATTCCAGTGATGCGGAAGAGGGCCCTGTTGAGGTTGTTGTTACGTTCTGGTCAAGGAATGGGAATTTGTCCTGGTCTTCATCCACACATGAGAGGAGAAGTCGGCTGTCGGCTGAAAATGTTATCAGTATGACCCCAGGGCCAACGAGATACGCCATATCCTGGGTTGATGACATAAAATCCTGCTTCAAACTGTTCCTGACCGAGTCAATCGAGACTATAGTGATAAACATGACCAACTTGGAGGGAGACTCGTTTACAAAGACAACTGTTAAACTTTGACACAAAGTAGTCTGTGATAATTAGCACAATATGTTTCATTCCTTTGTTATAGTCATAATAATCAATACATTAGGCTTTTTTTTACTCAAAAACCAGTTCCATGAGCTCAAGTCAATGAGGCCCACAGGCCATAAATAGCAAATAGAAGTTCAAAACTTGTAATGTTCACGAAGACTTAAGTTGATAAAGAGATCTAACATTAGGTGATAATACGTGTATTATTATGGATTTATAATCAGCTATAATGAGGCGGTCATTTTGGACCGGGAACACAGAATGAATTAACACGAAACGAACACAACAGGAGGGTTAATGATAGAATGTCCATATTTGAAGATTGCCGAAAGGCCAGTCTCTTTGACAAATGACAGGAGTGGAATGTAATAGCTGAACAGAGACTGCAAGCAGGTCACCTCTCCTCTACATGTTTAACACAGCATCAGGCAGTCACCCCTACTAATGATAAACCCAGAATGAACCCTGTTATTATTACCACCACCATCCACATGCATTACACTAGAATACATCTGAAATGAACCCCGCCCCCTGATTTGTATCTCTATCACTAAGACTGTACAGCTCTATGGCGACAAAGCCTGTAGGGATGAATAAAGTCTGCCAGGGTACCTCCCCTCTGACACACACACCTCTGAGATGCTGCCGTCTCCCTCTGGGCCCAAGAGGTGACGCATGGCCTCTCCTAGTCATGTTGATGTGTCTGTCTCCTGGTACCATGGAGTTGGTTACCAGGTGCACGTGGAAGGATAGGGGCTCTGGGATGGCAGTCATGCCCCAGTGTAGTGCCACATTTTTGGATGTGCAGTACAACCAGACTCCAGGAGCTCTCTGAGGAAGATGGGCCGCCCTCCCAGGGTCCCCTGCTTCCTGCTGAGTGATGACATGCCTCCCTCACGCTCAGGGAGAGAGGAGGGAGAGGGGCTGCTATTGTGGAGCTGTCAGCCCTCCTAGCTAAATGGGCGGGAGTGAGGGGCTATACACTTAACAAAGGCGGCCTCTGCCGTCAAACTGAAAACCCAAAGGGTCACACTTAAATGGCAATCTGGCAGCCCTGTCGCTCCATTTCAAAATAACTTGAGAGCAGGCAGGGGAACAATATCATTCATACGGTGGGCAGGGCCGGGACAGGTTGGAGGGGGAGGGAAGGGTACTGCAGTGCCAAGGAGAAGGGTCTTGTTGGTGAGTCCAATTATATATCAGTGACACATTGACACTATGATAAACAGTTTATCCCTGTGTTCAGGAGAAATGTCAACACCAGGACATTGGTGATTACATATGTTTAGAATGTGATTCTGGAGTGCCTCTGACAACCAGCAGTTACCACATTCTTCTACAATTTACAGAGAAAGTGTTTTGGTGGTTTCTTTTCTTTTCTCAACAGTTTGTCAAGTCAGGCCAGTCACATATCATTTTAATGAGGTAATGCTATAGCAGCCATATACATGTAGTATTACTTCATACAAAGTACATTCAAATAACATATTATACCTGATCAGATCTGATACCACCTCATAACTTATATGATATCATAGCAGGTTTCTAGCATGTGTTCATTCAAAATATTAGAGTTACTTATCACAACAATTATTCAATAGTCAATTTATAAGGCTGTATCCATCATATGTGAATTGTGAAAGGCTGCAAGGATTTAGAGTGGAGAGAGCCTTTCCCTGAGGGTGCTGACAGATAGACATACGACCCAAGTAGTGATTGGGGGTTAGCTGGTGGCTATGGATCACAGCCTGCACCTCTCCCTAGCCTATCATTACGCTACCTCTCTAGTGGGCTATCACCATGAGAATGTCACCATGTGTTGCTGTGTTGCTGCACTCCACCAGCTGTGCTGCTCTAGTCTGGGCTTGCCCTGTTCAGCTCTGTCCTGCCTCTCATCTCTCTATTCCCCTCCTACCCCCTCATCCTCCCCTCTATTCCCTCCCCCTCACCCCCTCATCTTCTGTCCCTCATCCTCTATTCCCCCTCCTCCCTCATCTCTCTATTCCCCCTCATCCCTCATCTCTCTATTCCCCCCCTCCTCCTCATCTCTCCCCTATTACCCCCCTCCTCCCTCAACTCTCTATTCCCCCCCCCTCATCGCTCTATTACTCCCTCATCTCTCATCTCTCTATTCCCCCCTCACTCCTCATCTCTCTATTCCCCCCTCATCTCTCTATTACCCCCTCATCCCTCATCTCTCTATTCCCTCCTCACTCCTCATCTCTCTATTCCCCTCATCTCTCTATTCCCCCTCATCTCTCTATTCCCCCTCATCCCTCATCTCTATTCCCCCTATTCCCTCTTCACTATTCCTCATCTCTCTATTCCCCCTCTATTCCCCCTCATCCTCATCTCTCTATTCCCCCCCCTCACCCCCTCATCCTCATCTCTCTATTCCCCCTCATCCCTCATTCCCCCTCATCTATTCCCTCCTCACTCCTCATCTCTCTATTCCCCCCTCACTCCTCATCTCTCTATTCCCCCTCCCCCCTCATCTCTCTATTCCCCCTCATCCCTCATCTCTCTATTCCCCCTCATCTCTCTATTTACCTCCCTCATCCCTCATCTCTCTATTATTCCTCCCTAGTCTCTCATCTCTCTATTCCCCCCTCACTCCTCCTTTCTCTATTCCCCCCTCATCCCTCATCTCTCTATTCCCCCTCATCTCTCTATTACCCCCTCATCCCTCATCTCTCTATTCCTCCCTAGTCGCTCATCTCTCTATTCCCCCCTCACTCCTCCTTTCTCTATTCCCCCTCATCCCTCATCTCTCTATTCCCCCCTCACTCCTCATCTCTCTATTCCCCCCTCACTCCTCATCTCTCTATTCCCCCCTCATCTCTCATCTCTCTATTCCCCCCTCACTACTCATCTCTCCATTCCCCCCTCATCCCTCATCTCTCTATTCCCCCATCATCTCTCTATTCCCCCCTCACTACTCATCTCTCTATTCCCCCCTCATCTCTCATCTCTCTATTCCCTCCTTCCTCATCTCTCTACTCCTGATCTCTCTATTCCCCCCGCCTCATCTCTCTATTCCCCCTCATCTCCTCTCTCTATTCCCCCTCCTCATCTCTCTATTCCCCTCATCTCTCTATTCTATCCCTTCCCCCTCCCTAGTCTCTCATCCTCATCTCTCTATTCCCCCTCATCCCTCATCTCTCTATTCCCCCCTCACTCCTCATCTCTCTATTCCCCCTCACTCCTCATCTCTCTATTCCCCCTCACTCCTCATCTCTCTATTCCCCCCTCACTCCTCATCTCTCTATTCCCCCTCACTCCTCATCTCTCTATTCCCCCTCATCCCTCATCTCTCTATTCCCTCCTCACTCCTCATCTCTATATTCCCCTCTCACTCCTCATCTCTCTATTCCCCCTCACTCCTCATCTCTCTATTCCCTCCTCACTCCTCATCTCTCTATTCCCTCCTCACTCTTCATCTCTCTATTCCCTCCTCACTCCTCATCTCTCTATTCCCCCCTCATCTCCTCATCTCTCTATTCCCCCCTCATCTCTCCTCATCTCTCTATTCCCCCTCACTCCTCATCTCTCTATTCCCCCCCTACTCCTCATCTCTCTATTCCCCCTCATTCCTCATCTCTCTATTCCCTCCTCACTCCTCATCTCTCTATTCTCTCTCATCTCCCTATTCCCCCTCACTCCTCATCTCTCTATTCTCCTCCCCCTCACTCCTCATCTCTCATCTCCTCATATTCCCCCTCTATTCCCCCTCTTCATCTCTCTATTCTATTCCCTCCCTCCTCCTCCTCATCTCTCTATTCCCCCCTCATCCCTCATCTCTCTATTCCCCCCTCATCTCTCTATTCCCCCCTCATTTCTCATCTCTCTATTCCCCCTCATCCCTCATCTCTCTATTCCCCCCTCACTCCTCATCTCTCTATTCCCCCCTCTCTCCTCATCTCTCTATTCCCCCTCACTCTCCTCATCTCTCTATTCCCCCCTCACTCCTCATCTCTCTATTCCCCCCTCACTCCTCATCTCTCTATTCCCCCCTCCTCCCTCATCTCTCTATTCCCCTCCTCTGCCTTCATCTTCTCTCCCCTCCTGATCTCTCTTCCACCCCTCACTCCTTATCTCTCTATTCCCCTCCTCAATCCCCATCTCGTTATTCTCCTCCTCACCCCTCATCTTCTCTCCTCTCCTCACCTTTCCTCCCTACCCTAGATACTCCTGCCCTGCCAATAACCCTTCTACCCTGCCTAGACACTCATGCCTTACCTTACACCCTTCTCTCCTACCCTAGACACTCCTGCCCTATACCCTTCTACCCTCCCCCAGATACTCCTGCTCTGCCCTACACCCTTCTAGCCTACCCTAGACACTCCTGCCCTGCCCTAAATCCCTATGCACTACCCTCCCCTAACCCCTACACACTACCCTGCCCTAACCCCTACACACTACTCTGCCCTAACCCCTACACACTACCCTTCCCTGATGTGAACATAGAGAAGCATAGAGAAGCAGGCTGAGTCAGTGCGTTTGTCTCAAATGACACCCTATTCCCTACACAATGCAGTGCCCTGGTCAAAAGTAGTGCACTGTTGACCAAATCGGGTGCCATTTGAGAGGCAGCTGGATCACTCCACCAGAGGAAGTTGACTGCCCTGATGCTGGCAACCACACTGTGCTCATCATTACCATTGTCTTCCAGGTCTACTCTCTGTCTCTGGGCTGTGGGTTTGGGGTTGTCTTCCAGGTCTACTCTCTGTCTCTGGGCTGTGGGTTTGGGGTTGTCTTCCAGGCCTACTCTCTGTCTCTGGGCTGTGGGTTTGGGGTTGTCTTCCAGGCCTACTCTCTGTCTCTTGGCTGTGGGTTTGGGGTTGTCTTCCAGGTCTACTCTCTGTCTCTGGGCTGTGGGTTTGGGGTTGTCTTCCAGGTCTACTCTCTGTCTCTGGGCTGTGGGTTTGGGGTTGTCTTCCAGGCCTACTCTCTGTCTCTGGGCTGTGGGTTTGGGGTTGTCTTCCAGGTCTACTCTCTGTCTCTGGGCTGTGGGTTTGGGGTTGTCTTCCAGGCCTACTCTCTGTCTCTGGGCTGTGGGTTTGGGGTTGTCTTCCAGGCCTACTCTCTGTCTCTTGGCTGTGGGTTTGGGGTTGTCTTCCAGGTCTACTCTCTGTCTCTGGGCTGTGGGTTTGGGGTTGTCTTCCAGGCCTACTCTCTGTCTCTGGGCTGTGGGTTTGGGGTTGTCTTCCAGGCCTACTCTCTGTCTCTGGGCTGTGGGTTTGGGGTTGTCTTCCAGGCCTACTCTCTGTCTCTGGGCTGTGGGTTTGGGGTTGTCTTCCAGGCCTACTCTCTGTCTCTGGGCTGTGGGTTTGGGGTTGTCTTCCAGGTCTACTCTCTGTCTCTGGGCTGTGGGTTTGGGGTTGTCTTCCAGGCCTACTCTCTGTCTCTGGGCTGTGGGTTTGGGGTTGTCTTCCAGGCCTACTCTCTGTCTCTGGGCTGTGGGTTTGGGGTTTCTTCTAGTCATCAGCCATGAGCCATCAGTAAGGGTAAACAAATGTGCTGGCATGTTCTGCCATACATTTCCTCTCTCGTCGTTAATGAAAACAAGCGTGGAGAAACAGGACGAAACTGTGCCAGTGCCAAACTAGCAATTCAAATAAGCCTCACTCACGTCTCTGGAACCAATTGGATTGATTTGTATTTGGGATAATTTTCTAGAAATTAAATGCATATATAATAGGTGGCTACACTCAAAAAGACCCAGTGTGGGTTTGTGATTAAGTTTCCATGTTATTGGTCCTGATGGTAGGATGTTGTACATCACATTATTTCTCTTGCCTTCACCAGAGCTGCCTCGAACCCGATCTGAACCCTTAGACTGCACTTCACTCAGGTTTATGAAGGTGCTTTAATATGCTTTGAGAACCTGTAAAATAATAGATATGTTCTTCACAACACCAAACTGATGCCAAGTAGGAAAGAAATACATTCTTAAAAAAGGGATTTAATGCAGATTGGTTCTGTCTCTCTCTCTGTCTCTCTCTCTGTCTCTCTCTCTCTCTCTCTCTCTCTCTCTGTCTCTCTCTCTCTCTCTCTCTCTCTCTCTCTGTCTCTCTCTCTCTCTCTCTCTCTCTCTCTCTCTCTCTCTGTCTCTCTCTCTGTCTCTGTCTCTCTCTCTGTCTCTGTCTCTCTCTCTGTCTCTGTCTCTCTCTCTGTCTCTGTCTCTCTCTGTCTCTGTCTCTGTCTCTCTCTCTCTCTCTCTCTCTCTCTCTGTCTCTGTCTCTCTCTCACTGTCTCTCTCTCTGTCTCTGTCTCTCTGTCTCTGTCTCTCTGTCTCTCTGTCTCTGTCTCTGTCTCTCTCTCTGTCTCTCTCTCTCTCTCTCTGTCTCTGTCTCTGTCTCTCTCTCTCTCTGTCTCTGTCTCTGCCTCTGTCTCTCTCTCTGTCTCTGTCTCTCTCTCTTTCTCTGTCTCTCTCTCTCTGTCTCTGTCTCACGTTTTGCCAATTTTAATGAGGTGAATATTTCTGTGAGCTCGCTTCTAGCCGTGCTGCCAGTGTTTATATTCAATATGAAACTCATTTTAACTCCTTGCCCTCCTCTTGGTTTCAAGGTTGAGTTAGCAGAGTGCTAAATACAGGCCCAATTAGACCATTAAACACTGTCTCACTCTCAGGCTGAAACAGTCCAGAGACATTACGTCTCCTCAAAGGTATTTAATATAAAGTCCTGTTAGTCTTGAGATGTTGATGCAACTGCATATCTGTGGTTTCTAGAGAGAGAGAGAGAGAGAGAGAGAGAGAGAGAGGGAGACAGAGAGGGAGACAGAGAGGGAGACAGAGAGAGAGATAGAGAGAGAGAGTGAGAGATATATGTCCTGGGGCTAATTATTTATCAAGGAGCTCATTTGGGTCAGAGATCTATCAATGTGTTGAAACAGATGTACCATCGAATCGTTCATAATTTACAGGGGCTTCAAGACTTCTTTAAGAGGGTATGGTTTTTATTCACGTCTTTTGTGGGGTCATAAAAGTGGAAAATATAGTCATGCTTCTCCCTCTAGAGTGGAGAGGACTGTGGGTAACATGCCAGAGTGTACTCTCTGTTCAGGTGAATTTATACAGCTTCTACCCCCAAGCCATAAGACTCCTGAACAGATAATCAAAGGGCCACCCAGACCCCTCTTTAACGCTGCTGCTACTCTCTGTTTATAACTATGCATAGTGACTTTAACTCTACCTACATGTACATATTCATTCCAGGCTGTATCACATCCGGCCCTGATCAGGAGTCCCATAGGGTCGCACACAATTGGCCCAGCGTCGTCCAGGTTTGGCAGTCATTGTAAATAAGAATTTGTTTTTAACTGACTTGCCAGGTTAAATGAAAATATGCTCTTTACCGGTACCCCCTGTATATATGCTTGCTTGTTATTTTACTGCTGCTGTTTAATTATTTGTTACTTTTATTTTCTATTTTCTATTTTTTCTTGTAAGTAAGTAAACATTTCACTGTAAGGTCCACCTACACCTGTTGTATTCGGTGCATGTGACAAATTAAATTAAAATTGATTTATAGTAGTGTCTTTTTCCTACTGTTGATTTACCTACAATTAAAGGCTGGATTATCTACACCAACTGGAGAGAAAGTTCAAAATGTATTATAAACTGGGTTGTTTGAGCTCTGAATGCTAATTGGTTCACAGCCATGGTATATCAGATCGTATAACAAAACATGTATTTTTACTTCTCTAATTAGGTTGATAACCAGTTTATAGTAGCAATAAGGCACCCCAGGGAACCCCCAGAGGCGCTTTATTGCTATTATAAAGGGTTACCAATGTAATTATAGCAGTAAAACACATCTATATTGGCAAATAAAATACATGTATATTGGCAAAATACCACACCTCCTCTGGACTTATTGCTTAATTATAAAATGGGTAGTTTGGATACTGGATGCTGATTGGCTAACGTTTAGCCTGTTCACCTTGATATCATTGCGCCTTTTCACCTCAATAAAATGGCTACATCAACAATAGTTTAACATCCCAACGTAGAAAAGAAGTGTTTAGAAATGAAAAGAACACCGTAAAACAAAGTAGGCACTTACCTGCTTCACTGACTGGTGCGCAGAGAAGGGATACATTGTGGGAGCTTGGGAATAAAACAAAAATGTAGCTGAACGTCATTCTAAGAGACTTGTATGGTTCAGTGAGAAACACGAATCGCGAAGAATATGGGATTAGCAGCTATGCCGACATGTCAACGACACCCCCCTCAGTTTGGCATGGAGTATATAGAAGGACACAGCAACAATGTGCTTGTAGGCGTAATTAAAAAGTAGAGGAAAGAGGGTTTCGTCGAACCACGCAGCCATAACTGAACACGACATGCAGCTCATCAAACTATCCAAGGCTCTGGACACTGAAACACCTGAGGGTTTGGTGAACAAAGTGTGGTTTGATGTTCAACTTTATTTTGGCCGAAGGGGGGAAAGAAACCATCTGCTGAAACATGACTCATTTAAATATGCACAGACGAGAACAGCCTACAGTCTGCGACTCTCGTTCAACGAACCCACAAAAAGCCAGGATCCGCAGGAGAAGAACAGGGAGAGTGGACAGGGAGAAGAACAGGGAGAGTGGACAGGGAGAAGAACAGGGAGAGTGGACAGGGAGAAGAACAGGGAGAGTGGACAGGGAGAAGAACAGGGAGAAGAACAGGGAGAGTGGACAGGGAGAAGAACAGGGAGAGTGGACAGGGAGAAGAACAGGGAGAGTGGACAGGGATTCATGTTTGAACTGCCGGGGAATCCCCTCTGCCCTGTAGCTTCCCTTAAAAAGTAACGGAAAACAGTTAACAGATACATATGGTATGTAACTGTTAACTAGCTAGCTGAAGCTAATTTACCCTGGCAGTATAACAGGTAGCTATGTAGGCCTTACTATTAGCTAACGTTATTTTGTCGCATATGTTTCTGGTACACAAAAGAGTCGATGGGAGTGAACAACCTTGCAACAATGTTGCCAAAGATCTGGAAAATAGCGGGCCCGTTGCAGATTTACACAAACCACTGCTTCCGAACCACCATGATCCAGAAACTGTCGGATGCCGGTCTAGATGCACGGGAAATAATGTCCGTCAGTGGACACACATCCGAAACATCTCT
The DNA here is from genome assembly GCF_023373465.1 of Oncorhynchus keta. Lineage (NCBI taxonomy): Eukaryota > Metazoa > Chordata > Actinopteri > Salmoniformes > Salmonidae > Oncorhynchus > Oncorhynchus keta. The sequence continues at coordinate 24,997,510 of NC_068450.1, forward strand.
TCACAGTTACTGGAGGCCAAATCTGGAAGCGAGGAAGCGGTGGAGCACTATTCTATCTGACAACACAGCAGCAGCAGCAGCAGCAGCGCCCCCAGCTAAAAGAACGGCTTCCATTTTCAGCAGTGTGGAGCCAACAAACAACAACATGGGCAGGTCAACAATAACATGGGCAAGCCAACAACAAACAACAACATGGGCAAGCCAACAACAAACAACAACATGAGCAAGCCAACAACAAACAATAACATGGGCAAGCCAACAACCAACAATAACATGGGCAAGCCAACAACAAACAATAACATGGGCAAGCCAACAACAAACAATAACATGGGCAAGCCAACAACCAACAATAACATGGGCAAGCCAACAACAAACAATAACATGGGCAAGCCAACAACAAACAATAACATGGGCAAGCCAACAACAAACAATAATATGGGCAAGCCAACAACAAACAATAACATGGGCAAGCCAACAACAAACAATAATATGGGCAAGCCAACAACAAACAATAACATGGGCAAGCCAACAACAAACAATAACATGGGCAAGCCAACAACAAACAATAACATGGGCAAGCCAACAACAAACAATAATATGGGCAAGCCAACAACAAACAATAACATGGGCAAGCCAACAACAAACAACAACATGGGCAAGCCAACAACAAACAATAACATGGGCAAGCCAACAACAAACAATAACATGGGCAAGCCAACAACCAACAATAACATGGGCAAGCCAACAACAAACAATAACATGGGCAAGCCAACAACAAACAATAATATGGGCAAGCCAACAACAAACAACAACATGGGCAAGCCAACAACAAACAACAACATGGGCAAGCCAACAACAAACAATAACATGGGCAAGCCAACAACAAACAATAACATGGGCAAGCCAACAACAAACAATAATATGGGCAAGCCAACAACAAACAATAACATGGGCAAGCCAACAATAACATGGGCAAGCCAACAACAAACAACAACATGGGCAAGCCAACAACAAACAATAACATGGGCAAGCCAACAACAAACAATAACATGGGCAAGCCAACAACAAACAACAACATGGGCAAGCCAACAACAAACAATAACATGGGCAAGCCAACAACAAACAATAACATGGGCAAGCCAACAACCAACAATAACATGGGCAAGCCAACAACAAACAACAACATGGGCAAGCCAACAACAAACAATAACATGGGCAAGCCAACAACAAACAATAACATGGGCAAGCCAACAACCAACAATAACATGGGCAAGCCAACAACAAACAATAACATAGGCAAGCCAACAACAAACAACAACATGGGCAAGCCAACAACAAACAATAACATGGGCAAGCCAACAACCAACAATAACATGGGCAAGCCAACAACAAACAACAACATGGGCAAGCCAACAACAAACAATAACATGGGCAAGCCAACAACAAACAATAACATGGGCAAGCCAACAACAAACAACAACATGGGCAAGCCAACAACAAACAATAACATGGGCAAGCCAACAACAAACAATAACATGGGTAAGCCAACAACAAACAATAATATGGGCAAGCCAACAACAAACAATAACATGGGCAAGCCAACAATAACATGGGCAAGCCAACAACAAACAATAACATGGGCAAGCCAACAACAAACAATAACATGGGCAAGCCAACAACAAACAATAACATGGGCAAGCCAACAACAAACAATAATATGGGCAAGCCAACAACAAACAACAACATGGGCAAGCCAACAACAAACAACAACATGGGCAAGCCAACAACAAACAATAACATGGGCAAGCCAACAACAAACAATAACATGGGCAAGCCAACAACAAACAATAATATGGGCAAGCCAACAACAAACAATAACATGGGCAAGCCAACAATAACATGGGCAAGCCAACAACAAACAACAACATGGGCAAGCCAACAACAAACAATAACATGGGCAAGCCAACAACAAACAATAACATGGGCAAGCCAACAACAAACAACAACATGGGCAAGCCAACAACAAACAATAACATGGGCAAGCCAACAACAAACAATAACATGGGCAAGCCAACAACCAACAATAACATGGGCAAGCCAACAACAAACAACAACATGGGCAAGCCAACAACAAACAATAACATGGGCAAGCCAACAACAAACAATAACATGGGCAAGCCAACAACCAACAATAACATGGGCAAGCCAACAACAAACAATAACATAGGCAAGCCAACAACAAACAACAACATGGGCAAGCCAACAACAAACAATAACATGGGCAAGCCAACAACCAACAATAACATGGGCAAGACAACAACAAACAACAACATGGGCAAGCCAACAACAAACAATAACATGGGCAAGCCAACAACAAACAATAACATGGGCAAGCCAACAACAAACAACAACATGGGCAAGCCAACAACAAACAATAACATGGGCAAGCCAACAACAAACAATAACATGGGTAAGCCAACAACAAACAATAATATGGGCAAGCCAACAACAAACAATAACATGGGCAAGCCAACAATAACATGGGCAAGCCAACAACAAACAACAACATGGGCAAGCCAACAACAAACAATAACATGGGCAAGCCAACAACAAACAATAACATGGGCAAGCCAACAACAAACAACAACATGGGCAAGCCAACAACAAACAATAACATGGGCAAGCCAACAACAAACAATAACATGGGCAAGCCAACAACCAACAATAACATGGGCAAGCCAACAACAAACAACAACATGGGCAAGCCAACAACAAACAATAACATGGGCAAGCCAACAACAAACAATAACATGGGCAAGCCAACAACAAACAATAACATGGGCAAGCCAACAACAAACAACGACATGGGCAAGCCAACAACCAACAATAACATGGGCAAGCCAACAACAAACAATAACATAGGCAAGCCAACAACAAACAACAACATGGGCAAGCCAACAACAAACAATAACATGGGCAAGCCAACAACAAACAATAACATGGGCAAGCCAACAACAAACAACAACATGGGCAAGCCAACAACAAACAATAACATGGGCAAGCCAACAACAAACAACAACATGGGCAAGCCAACAACCAACAACAACATGGGCAAGCCAACAACAAACAATAACATGGGCAAGCCAACAACAAACAATAACATGGGCAAGCCAACAACAAACAATAATATGGGCAAGCCAACAACAAACAATAATATGGGCAGGCCAACAACAAACAATAACATGGGCAAGCCAACAACAACCAATAACATGGGCAAGCCAACAACAAACAATAACATGGGCAAGCCAACAATAAACAATAACATGGGCAAGCCAACAACAAACAATAACATGGGCAAGCCAACAACAAACAATAACATGGGCAAGCCAACAACAAACAATAATATGGGCAGGCCAACAACAAACAATAACATGGGCAAGCCAACAACAACCAATAACATGGGCAAGCCAACAACAAACAATAACATGGGCAAGCCAACAACAAACAACAACATGGGCAAGCCAACAACAAACAATAACATGGGCAAGCCAACAACAAACAATAACATGGGCAAGCCAACAACAAACAATAACATGGGCAAGCCAACAACAAACAATAATATGGGCAAGCCAACAACAAACAATAACATGGGCAAGCCAACAACAAACAATAACATGGGCAAGCCAACAACAAACAATAACATGGGCAAGCCAACAACAAACAATAACATGGGCAAGCCAACAACAAACAACAACATGGGCAAGCCAACAACAAACAATAACATGGGCAAGCCAACAACAAACAACAACATGGGCAAGCCAACAACAAACAATAACATGGGCAAGCCAACAACAAACAACAACATGGGCAAGCCAACAACAAACAATAACATGGGCAAGCCAACAACAAACAATAACATGGGCAAGCCAACAACAAACAATAATATGGGCAAGCCAACAACCAACAATAACATGGGCAAGCCAACAACAAACAACAACATGGGCAAGCCAACAACAAACAATAACATGGGCAAGCCAACAACAAACAATAACATGGGAAAGCCAACAACAAACAACAACATGGGAAAGCCAACAACAAACAACAACATGGGCAAGCCAACAACAAACAACAACATGGGAAAGCCAACAACAAACAACAACATGGGAAAGCCAACAACAAACAACAACATGGGCAAGCCAACAACAAACAATAACATGGCCAAGCCAACAACAAACAATAACATGGGCAAGCCAACAACAAACAACAACATGGGCAAGCCAACAACAAACAATAACAAGGTATATGAAATACAAATGGTATAGAGAGAAATAGTCATATTTCTATATTAACTACAACCTAAAACCTCTTACCTTAGAATATTGAAGTCTCGTGTTAAAAGGAACCACCAACTTTCATATGTTCTCATGTTCTGAGAAAGGAACTCAAACGTTAGCTTTTTTACATGGCACATATTGCACTTTTACTTCTCCAACACTTTGTTTTTGCATTATTTAAACCAAATTGAACATGTTTCATTATTTAATTGAGGTTAAAATAAGTGTTCATTCAGAATAGTTGTAATTGTCATTATTACAAATAAATAAAAAATAATTGGACGATTAATCGGTATCGGCTTTTTTGGTCCTCCAATAATAGGTATCGGTATCGGTGTTGAAAAATCATAATCGGTCGACCTCTAATGTCTATGTCCGGGGAAATGTTCTTGTTACTTACAACCTCATGCTAATCGCATTAGCCCACATTAGCTCAACCATCCCGTGGGGAAACCCACCAATCCTGAAGTTTTAAATAGACCACAGACAGTCCACTCTTTATTCATTTTTTGTATTTCTCTTTTTTCTCTCTCTTTCTGTTTTTATCCCTCTATTTCTTTATTTTTTCTTCTTCGTCTCTCTCACGTACACACCGGCCTGCAAACACAGGTGGCAGGTAACCAAGTAGTTAGAGCGTTGGGCCAGTAACTGAAAGGTTGCTAGTTCGAATACCTGAGTCGACTAGGTGAAAAGATCTGTCCTTGAGCAAGGCACACAATAATCGCTCCATGTTTGCCGTCAATAATGGCTGGTCCATGCCATGACCCCTCTCCGAGGGTGTCTCAGGGGGAGTGGGATATGCAAAAAAAATAATAATAATTTTTACAGGTTGCACACTTGTACATGTGTGAAACAGGACAAATATAAGCTCCCCCTATTTGACCTTTGACAGGACCCCCCTCCCCAGTTTGGCTTCAATTGAGTGCAAATCCTCTGGAAATGCCCACTTCAGCCACCTGGCTTTTTTCTTCTCCTGGTTCCTTCCGCTGACATCTGTTCAGTATTACCAGGGTAATGACTGGTATTTTGTTCAAAGTTCTGCCCAATCTAAGATGCTGCACAACAGCCTAGGTCATAGAAAACACAATTTGAAACACATTTCCCTCATAGAGCTTCTTTTGTTTTTCTAACTCGGGGGAGTGGCCGACTGGGCCGGAGTGAGTGTCTCTGTAGGGTAGCTAGATCGCCAAGCGCAAGCTTGCTGTTCGCCTGCCTGCTGGTCATGGTTTTACTGTGTTTTTGTATGATGTCATCACACTGTTTGTCAGATGACATCATTCTTTCTGAAAACACTTTTTGATAGTTTATGAGTCTGAAGGAAGCAAGGGGATTAGATGTTTTTTCACTATTGAATTGAAAGATGATATATATATAGTGTAGTGTGTGTATATATATATATATATATAACTAAGGATATGGAGAGATGCGTTTTTGCTCTGCATATAATGGCATAATATCCAAATAGTGATTGTGTCTGTGTCCTAACAAAGAGTGATAGTATACCTGATACATTCTGCCTTTAATTCATCCTAGTTCTTAATAAAAAAAATGACATATCATTTGACTAAGCAATATATATTTTTTGATATATTCCTATATTAATGATAAGAGCTTTATGTTTGACCTGACTGCTGTTGTGTGTCTGCAGAATGCTTGAGGATGACCTGAAGATCAGCAGTGACGAGGAAGATACTGAACAGCAGGTAAGATCCATCAACAACCATATAATTACAGTATACTGTATCCGTATCTCTGTCTGTGGTCTTGTTCTGAGTAGCTCTGTGTGTGGTCTCGTTCTGAGTATCTCTGTCTCTGGTCTCGTTCTGAGTATCTTGTCTGTGGTCTCGTTCTGAGTATCTCTGCCTGTGGTGTCGTTCTGATTATCTATGTCTGTGGTGTGTGGTGTCATTCTGAGTATCTCTGTGTGTTGTTCTGAGTATCTCTGTGTCTGGTGTCTTTCTGAGTGTCTATGTCTATGGTGTGTGGTGTCGTTCTGAGTATCTCTGTGTGTGGTCTCGTTCTGAGTATCTCTGTGTGTGGTGTCGTTCTGAGTATCTCTGTGTGTGGTGTCGTTCTGAGTATCTCTGTGTGTGGTGTCGTTCTGAGTATCTCTGTGTGTGGTCTCGTTCTGAGTATCTCTGTGTGTGGTCTCGTTCTGAGTATCTCTGTGTGTGGTGTCGTTCTGAGTATCTCTGTGTGTGGTGTCGTTCTGAGTATCTCTGTGTGTGGTCTCGTTCTGAGTATCTCTGTCTCTGGTCTCGTTCTGAGTATCTTGTCTGTGGTCCCGTTCCGAGTATCTCTGCCTGTGGTGTCGTTCTGATTATCTATGTCTGTGGTGTGTGGTGTCATTCTGAGTATCTCTGTGTGTTGTTCTGAGTATCTCTGTGTCTGGTGTCTTTCTGAGTGTCTATGTCTGTGGTGTGTGGTGTCATTCTGAGTATCTCTGTGTGTTGTTCTGAGTATCTCTGCCTGTGGTGTCGTTCTGATTATCTATGTCTGTGGTGTGTGGTGTCATTCTGAGTATATCTGTGTGTTGTTCTGAGTATCTCTGTGTCTGGTGTCTTTCTGAGTGTCTATGTCTATGGTGTGTGGTGTCGTTCTGAGTATCTCTGTGTGTGGTCTCGTTCTGAGTATCTCTGTGTGTGGTGTCGTTCTGAGTATCTCTGTGTGTGGTGTCGTTCTGAGTATCTCTGTGTGTGGTCTCGTTCTGAGTATCTCTGTCTGTGGTCTAGTTCTGATTATCTATGTCTGTGGTGTGTGGTGTCATTCTAAGTATCTCTGTGTGTTGTTCTGAGTATCTCTGTGTGTGGTGAATGGTGTCATTCTGAGCATCTTTGTATGTGGTGTCGTTCTGATTATCTCTGTGTGTGGTGTCGTTCTGAGTATCTCTGTGTGTGGTCTCGTTCTGAGTATCTCTGTCTGTGGTCTCGTTCTGAGTATCTCTGTCTGTGGTCTCGTTCTGAGTATCTCTGTCTGTGGTCTCGTTCTGAGTATCTCTGTCTGTGGTCTCGTTCTGAGTATCTCTGTCTGTGGTGTCAAAATCAAATAAAATCAAATCAAATTTTATTTATATAGCCCTTCGTACATCAGCTGATATCTCAAAGTGCTGTACAGAAACCCAGCCTAAAACCCCAAACAGCAAGCAATGCAGGTGTAGAAGCACGGTGGCTAGGAAAAACTCCCTAGAAAGGCCAAAACCTAGGAAGAAACCTAGAGAGGAACCAGGCTATGTGGGGTGGCCAGTCCTCTTCTGGCTGTGCCGGGTGGAGATTATAACAGAACATGGCCAAGATGTTCAAATGTTCATAAATGACCAGCATGGTCGAATAATAACAAGGCAGAACAGTTGAAACTGGAGCAGCAGCATGGCCAGGTGGACTGGGGACAGCAAGGAGTCATCATGTCAGGTAGTCCTGGGGCATGGTCCTAGGGCTCATGTCAGTCGTTCTAAATATCTCTGTCTGTGGTCTCGTTCTAAGTATCTCTGTCTGTGGTCTCGTTCTGAGTATCTCTGTCTGTGGTCTCGTTCTGAGCATCTCTGTCTGTGGTGTCATTCTGATTATCTATGTCTGTGGTGTGTGGTGTCATTCTAAGTATCTCTGTGTGTGTTTCTGAGTATCTCTGTGTGTGGTGAATGGTGTCATTCTGAGCATCTTTGTATGTGGTGTCGTTCTGATTATCTATGTCTGTGGTGTGTGGTGTCATTCTGAGTATCTCTGTGTGTGGTGTGTGGTTTCTTTTTGAGTATACAGTTGAAGTCGGAAGTTTACACACACCTTAGCCAAATACATTTAAACTCAGTTTTTCACTATATTTTGGGTAGCCTTCCACAAGCTTCCCACAATAAGTTGGGTGATTTGTGGCCCATTCCTCCTGACAGAGATGGTGTAACTGAGTCAGGTTTGTAGGCCTTCTTGCTCGCACACACTTTTTCAGTTCTGCCCACAAATGTTCTATAGGATTGAGATCAGGGCTTTGTGATGGCCACTCCAATACCTTGACTTTGTTGTCCTTAAGGCATTTTGCCACAACTTTGTAGATTTCACAAAGTAGTTGTCCGAACCAACTTGCCAAAACTATAGTTTGTTAACAAGACATTTGTGGAGTGGTTTAAAAACTAGTTTTTTATGACTCTAACCTAAGTGTATGTTAACTTCCGACTTCAACTATATCTGTTTGTGGTGTCGTTCTGAGCCAGATAACAACAGAACCGTTAGATGAGTAAATTAGCGATGGCTCTCTCATTGTGCTTCTTGGTATTGTTGCCATAGCTATCATCCAAACAGGACCTTTGAGCCGTTGGTAGTTTAATGATAGTTATTACACATTAAAGTCATTATACCCAGGGCTCTACTAGTGCTCTACTAACAGTAATACACTCCTATATTTGTGTGTGTGAGTGTGTGTGTGGGGGGGTCGCGCATCTCTGTATGTTTATAAGTGGCTTATATCAAATGAGTCCATGGTACATTAGCGTGCTGTCATTGCCTTCAGTACAGCAGCAGTGTCTGTCCCCAAATAAACACACATTAGTCTGCCTGATCCCCTACTTCCTGTTTCATACACAACAACACAGATAAAAAAAAACAAGCACTTCCCCTCCTTATATAAGCAACAAGGGTCAGCCCGCACACACGCGTACACTTTAGTTAAGCCCAACAACAACTGCTCCCCGTGCACCAATGACGTGGACATATTTTGGTTGAAGGCAGTCAGTTGTACAACTGACTAGGTATCCTTTTCTCTTCCCTATTTCCCTTCCCTACACGTACACACATACAGCTTCAGTGGATCAGTGTGCTCCGGCACATGTGACTGAGAAGAGAGGAAAGATATAAGGATTAAATATTCGATAGAGAAGCAGGAGTGGGTTGGGGAGAAGCTGGAGGGAGCTAGGGCGAAGCAGGAGGGAGCTGGGGAGAAGCTGGAGGGGGCTGGGGAGAAGCTGGAGGGAGCTGGGGGAGAAGCAGGAGGGAGCTGGGGAGAAGCTGGAGGGGGCTGGGGAGAAGCTGGAAGGGGCTGGGGAGAAGCAGGAGGGAGCTGGGGAGAAGCAGGAGGGAGCTTGGGAGAAGCTGGAGGGAGCTGGGGCGAAGCAGGAGGGAGCTGGGGAGAAGCTGGAGGGGGCTGGGGAGAAGCAGGATGGGGCTGGGGAGAAGCTGGAGGGAGCTGGGGAGAAGCAGGAGGGAGCTGGGGAGAAGCAGGATGGGGCTGGGGAGAAGCAGGAGGGAGCTGGGGAGAAGCAGGATGGGGCTGGGGAGAAGCAGGATGGGGCTGGGGGAAGCTGGAGGGAGCTGGTGAGAAGCAGGAGGGAGCTGGGGAGAAGCAGGATGGGGCTGGGAAGAAGCAGGAGGGAGCTGGGGAGAAGCAGGATGGGGCTGGGGAGATGCTGGAGGGAGCTGGGGAGAAGCTGGAGGGAGTTGGGGAGAAGCAAGAGAGAGCTGGGGAGAAGCAGGATGGGGCTGGGGAGAAGCTGGAGGGGGATGAGGAGAAGCCGCAGCAGTCATTTTGTGCCTGTATAGTGCCTATAAAGCAATTAGTATCAGCCCAGGCTCTCTGCTGCCTTTTTCACTCTCTCATCCCTTTCTCTCTCCTATCTTCTCTCTCACCATCTCTCTTTTTTCTCCCTCTCCCTCTCTGTCTCCCTCCCCTTTCTGTCCTTCTCTCAGATCCTTGTGTGTTGCACACAGCCCAGCTCTGGTGCTGTTTTGACAATTGACAGAGTAGAAAGGTCAGCTTTGCCCTACCTCAGGCACGGGGGAGTAGGGCTGTGGTCCTCGGGGGGTAGAGGGGGGCCAGGAGGGGGAGGAGGAACATGCTGTGGCCACACTACCACCTCTGACCTCGCTGTTATTCAGCTACCTGGTACTATTCATCAGCTTCCTGGTACTATTCATCAGCTACCTGGTGCTATTCATCAGCTACCTGGTGCTATTCATCAGCTACCTGGTGCTATTCATCAGCTACCTGGTACTATTTATCAGCTACCTAGTAATGTTCATCAGCTACCTGGTACTATTCATCAGCTACCTGGTACTATTCATCAGCTACCTGGTACTATTCATCAGCTACCTGGTGCTATTCATCAGCTACCTGGTGCTATTCATTAGCTACCTGGTACTATTCATCAGCTACCTGGTATTATTCATCAGCTACCTGGTACTATTCATCAGCTACCTGGTACTATTCATTAGCTACCTGGTACTATTCATCAGCTACCTGGTGCTATTCATCAGCTACCTGGTACTATTCATCAGCTACCTGGTGCTATTCATCAGCTACCTGGTGCTATTCATTAGCTACCTGGTACTATTTATCAGCTACCTAGTAATGTTCATCAGCTACCTGGTACTATTCATCAGCTACCTGGTACTATTCATCAGCTACCTGGTACTATTCATCAGCTACCTGGTGCTATTCATCAGCTACCTGGTGCTATTCATTAGCTACCTGGTACTATTCATCAGCTACCTGGTATTATTCATCAGCTACCTGGTACTATTCATCAGCTACCTGGTACTATTCATTAGCTACCTGGTACTATTCATCAGCTACCTGGTGCTATTCATCAGCTACCTGGTACTATTCATCAGCTACCTGGTGCTATTCATCAGCTACCTGGTGCTATTCATTAGCTACCTGGTACTATTCATCAGCTACCTGGTACTATTCATCAGCTACCTGGTGCTATTCATCAGCTACCTGGTGCTATTCATTAGCTACCTGGTACTATTCATCAGCTACCTGGTACTATTCATCAGCTACCTGGTACTATTCATCAGCTACCTGGTGCTATTCATCAGCTACCTGGTGCTATTCATTAGCTACCTGGCACTATTCATCAGCTACCTGGTACTATTCATCAGCTACCTGGTACTATTCATCAGCTACCTGGTACTATTCATCAGCTACCTGGTGCTGTTCATCAGCTACCTGGTACTATTCATCAGCTACCTGGTACTATTCATCAGCTACCTGGTGCTGTTCATCAGCTACCTGGTGCTGTTCATCAGCTACCTGGTACTATTCATCAGCTACCTGGTACTATTCATCAGCTACCTGGTACTATTCATCAGCTACCTGGTTACTATTCATCAGCTACCTGGTACTATTCATCAGCTACCTGGTACTATTCATCGGTGACCAACACCTCACACCATTTTGTTACTTTTCCTTTGGGCATTCATTAAAAGTACTTCCTTCCCTCTCCCCTTTGTCTACCGGAACTCACTGGAGATTTTCTGGCTGTGTGTGTATTTTAGAAGAAAAAAATGTATACTCAATTGTGAGAATGTTCCATTGCTCAGTTCAGCAGCAGCACAAAGGAGCATTGAGGACTGTTCTTAATTAGCCAGGGTTTTGTTGCCCAGTTTCTTCAGCAAATACCACAGTGAAAGGGCCAACCAAATGAAAACATTCTCCCCTAAATCAACAGCCATGTTGTCATTCAGATGTCCCGGTGGATTAAGAAGAAATCTAGTCTTCACAAACAGTGGTGTTTTTATTTACGTTAGCTGGCTTTCTCCCTAATGATAAAATAGCTCCCCCTACCCAGAATGAATAGGATACTGCTGTGATCACCATAGATGGAGGGGAAACTAATGGAAGTATTTTGACAAGGGGTATCGAAGTTCAATGACATCATTGAGAAAGAGACACAGAGAGTGAGACACACAGACAGAGAAGACACACACAGACAGAGCAGAGACACACACACACAGACAGAGGAGAGACACACAGAGACACACACAGTGACACACATGGAAAGACACATACAGAGAGCCACACAGAGAGACAGAGACACAGACAGATGAAGGTGGATGGTTGAGTGAAGAGGATTGTTCATCTGATTGATATCTATATTCTTGGATCATCCAATGCTGATCTAAAGCAAACCTTTATGCCTTCTCATTTAGCGTGATCTCACAACAGCGCTAATGCCTCTCAATCAGACCACCACAGGTTGAAAACTAATTGAGGGTATACATCACTGTCTGTCTGTTGGAATGATGTGGTTTATCTCTATAACTGCAGGCAATGAGCCAGTAAAGTCAATAGAAGTGCATCTCTCTCTTTGTCTTTTGAATATTGTTGAATTCCTCAAAACCTTCATGAAAATCTTGCTTTATGCTGTGTTGCATTCCTCTTGGTGATACAGAAAAGCACTTGATCATGTCTGGCCTTTTTAGGCTAATTTGATCATCACCAGCACAGCTCCTCCAGCCCCCCCTTTCTCCTTAGCGATAACCACCCCTTGCGTTTCCCACACAAGTACATGCACACACACACACACACACACACACGCACGCACGCACGCACGCACGCACGCACGCACGCACACACACACACACACACACACACACACACACACACACACACACACACACACACACACACACACAAACAACCCCTGAAATGAATGCTCAAAGTCGCCTCATAAGCATGAAAAAAGCTCCAGCAGCCATTTAAACAGTTTGCCAGAGTACAAACTAGCAGCCATGCCCCCAGCTGCGTTGCCTAGCAACCCGGGAATGGGGAAGAAGGATGGAAGCTGCCCAAATCCCTGTGGAGAGGGAAACAGCAGTAAGAGAGCAGTTGACAGATGATCTGACTTGTTTCATCTGATATACTGTGAAGATCACTGGCTGCTTTCATCAATGATAAATGGACTGTACACAGATCAATGGTCACAGCAATAACCTTTGCCTTGCCAGTGTGTTGCTGTGGGCCTGTCTGTGTCTTGGTGGTATCCTGGACAGGTTGTGGTGGTGGGCCTGTCTGTGTCTTGGTGGTATCCTGGACAGGTTGTGGTGGTGGGCCTGTCTGTGTCTTGGTGGTATCCTGGACAGGTTGTGGTGGTGGGCCTGTCTGTGTCTTGGTGGTATCCTGGACAGGTTGTGGTGGTGGGCCTGTCTGTGTCTTGGTGGTATCCTGGACAGGTTGTGGTGGTGGGCCTGTCTGTGTCTTGGTGGTATCCTGGACAGGTTGTGGTGGTGGTGGCCAAAAGCTTTACTACTCTGTGCCAAGGGGTTTTATTTGTATACCTTGCTCAAGCACTCTTTAACTTGTCATTAATCAGCATGTTGTGGGCTACATCACAGTGTGGGCTACATCACAGTGTGGGCTACATCACAGTGTGGGCTACATCACAGATTGGGCTACATCACAGTGTGGGCTACATCACAGTGCGGGCTACATCGCAGTGCGGGCTACATCACAGTGTGGGCTACATCACAGTGTGGGCTACATCACAGTGTGGGCTACATCACAGATTGGGCTACATCACAGTGTGGGCTACATCACAGTGCGGGCTACATCGCAGTGCGGGCTACATCACAGTGTGGGCTACATCACAGTGTGGGCTACATCACATTGCGGGCTACATCACAGTGCGGGCTGTAAGTCGCTCTGGATAAGAGTGTCTGCTAAATGACTTAAATGTAATGTAATGTACATCACAGTGTGGGCTACATCACAGTGTGGGCTACATCACAGTGTGGGCTACATCACAGTGCGGGCTACATCACAGTGCGGGCTACATCACAGTGCAGGCTACATCACAGTGCGGGCTACATCACAGTGCAGGCTACATCACAGTGTGGGCTACATCACAGTGCAGGCTACATCACAGTGTGGGCTACATCACAGTGTGGGCGCTACATCACAGTGTGGGCTACATCACAGTGCAGGCTACATCACAGTGCGGGCTACATCACAGTGCGGGCTACATCACAGTGTGGGCTACATCACAGTGTGGGCTACATCACAGTGCAGGCTACATCACAGTGCGGGCTACATCACAGTGCGGGCTACATCACATTGCGGGCTACATCATATTTTCAAGACTATACCAATAGAGTAGCAGTGACAGTCCTCTCCATGTGCACCCTTCATTCTGCATGTGGAATTGATTTCTGTCATCGGAGAGGAAACACTTCAATGTCAATTTGTTTGTTACAATGTGTTGTTGTCCTTGTATAGGGAATACACTATTATTTTTTTATTTTTTTTATTTCACCTTTATTTAACCAGGTAGGCTAGTTGAGAACAAGTTCTCATTTGCAACTGCGACCTGGCCAAGATAAAGCATAGCAGTGTGAACAGACAACACAGAGTTACACATGGAGTAAACAATTAACAAGTCAATAACACAGTAGAAAAAAAGGGGAGTCTATATACATTGTGTGCGAAAGGCATGAGGAGGTAGGCGAATAATTACAATTTTGCAGATTAACACTGGAGTGATAAATGATCAGATGGTCATATACAGGTAGAGATATTGGTGTGCAAAAGAGCAGAAAAGTAAATAAATAAAAACAGTATGGGGATGAGGTAGGTAAAAATGGGTGGGCTATTTACCGATAGACTATGTACAGCTGCAGCGATCGGTTAGCTGCTCAGATAGGAGATGTTTGAAGTTGGTGAGGGAGATAAAAGTCTCCAACTTCAGTGATTTTTGCATTTCGTTCCAGTCACAGGCAGCAGAGAACTGGAACGAAAGGCGGCCAAATGAGGTGTTGGCTTTAGGGATGATCAGTGAGATACACCTGCTGGAGCGCGTGCTACGGATGGGTGTTGCCATCGTGACCAGTGAACTGAGATAAGGCGGAGCTTTACCTAGCATGGACTTGTAGATGACCTGGAGCCAGTGGGTCTGGCGACGAATATGTAGCGAGGGCCAGCCGACTAGAGCATACAGGTCGCAGTGGTGGGTGGTATAAGGTGCTTTAGTGACAAAACGGATGGCACTGTGATAAACTGCATCCAGTTTGCTGAGTAGAGTGTTGGAAGCAATTTTGTAGATGACATCGCCGAAGTCGAGGATCGGTAGGATAGTCAGTTTTACTAGGGTAAGTTTGGTGGCGTGAGTGACGGAGGCTTTGTTGCGGAATAGAAAGCCGACTCTTGATTTTCGATTGGAGATGTTTGATATGAGTCTGGAAGGAGAGTTTACAGTCTAGCCAGACACCTAGGTACTTATAGATGTCCACATATTCAAGGTCGGAACCATCCAGGGTGGTGATGCTGGTCAGGCGTGCGAGTGCAGGCAGCGAACGGTTGAAAAGCATGCATTTGGTTTTACTAGCGTTTAAGAGCAGTTGGGGGAGAGGGGGGTGACAAATCCTCATAGTATTAAATTGCTGTCACCTGTCTGTGCTTCCAATCAGTATCAGGTGTCAATGATAGTAGGTGAAATAGTAGTAGGTCTCTAAACCTCTCTCTGCTAATGTAGTAGATCTCTAGAACCTTCTCTGCTACTCTAGTAGGTCTCTCAGACAGTCTGTTATTGTAGTAGGACTCTAAAACCATCTATTCTGCTGTAGTAGGTCTCTAAAACCCTCTCTGCTACTGTAGTAGGTCTCAAACCATATATTCTACTGTAGTAAGTCTCTAAAAACCATCTATTCTACTGTAGTAGGTCTCTAAAACCCTCTATTCTACTGTAGTAGGTCTCTAAAACCATCTATTCTACTGTAGTAGGTCTCTAAAGCCCTCTATTCTACTGTAGTACGTCTCTAAAACCATCTATTCTGCTGTAGTAGGTCTCTAAAACCATATATTCTGCTGTAGTAGGTCTCTAAAACCCTCTATGATACTGTAGTAGGTCTCTAAACCCATTTATTGTGCTGTAGTAGGTCTCTAAACCCATCTATGCTACTGTAGTAGGTCTCTAAAACCCTCTATGCTACTGTAGTAGGTCTCTAAAACCATATATTCTGCTGTAGTAGGTCTCTAAAACCCTCTATGCTACTGTAGTAGGTCTCTAAAACCATCTATTCTACTGTAGTAGGTCTCTAAAACCATCTATGCTACTGTAGTAGGTCTCTAAAACCCTCTCTTCTACTCTAATAGGTCTCTTCTACTTTAGTAGGTCTCTAAAAACCTAATCTGGTCGGTCTCTAAACCACTCTCTGCTACTGTAGTAGGTCTCTAAACCCTCTCTGCTAATCTGGTAGGTCTCTAAAACCCTCTCTGTTAATATGGTAGGTCTCTAAAACCCTCTCTGCTACTGTAGTAGGTCCCTGCTACTCTAGTAGGCCTCTAAAACCCTCTCTGCTACTCTAATAGGTATCTGCTACTTTAGTAGGTCTCTAAAAACCTAATCTGGTAGGTCTCTAAACCCCTCTCTGCTACTGTAGTAGGTCTCTAAACCCTCTCTGCTAATCTGGTAGGTCTCTAAAACCCTCTCTGTTAATATGGTAGGTCTCTAAAACCCTCTCTGCTAATATGGTAGGTCTCTAAAACCCTCTCTGCTACTGTAGTAGGTCCCTGCTACTCTAGTAGGCCTCTAAAACCCTCTCTGTTAATATGGTAGGTCTCTAAAACCCTCTCTGTTAATATGGTAGGTCTCTAAAACCCTCTCTGCTACTGTAGTAGGTCCCTGCTACTCTAGTAGGCCTCTAAAACCCTCTCTGCTACTCTAATAGGTATCTGCTACTTTAGTAGGTCTCTAAAAACCTAATCTGGTAGGTCTCTAAACCCCTCTCTGCTACTGTAGTAGGTCTCTAAACCCTCTCTGCTAATCTGGTAGGTCTCTAAAACCCTCTCTGTTAATATGGTAGGTCTCTAAAACCCTCTCTGCTACTGTAGTAGGTCCCTGCTACTCTAGTAGGTCTCTAAAACCCTCTCTGCTACTGTAGTAGGTCCCTGCTACTCTAGTAGGTCTCTAAAACCCTCTATGCTACTGTAGTAGGTCCCTGCTACTCTAGTAGGTCTCTAAAACCCTCTTTGCTACTCTAGTTTGTCTCTAAAAACCCATCCTTAGAAATCACACAGTTGTTTTTTCCTCCAACCAGCATTGATCGAGCGGTTTACGCCTCACTGATCTCTTTAATCATTCACATTCCTCCATTCAAAGAGAAGGGGGGGATGAACAGACGAAACAGACTAAGAGGAAAGTGCGTGTTTGAGTGCCTATCATGATGAGGCTGATTTCTTTCATCCCTGGGCTGGGATCCATCCCTCTTGTTATCCTTCCTCCAGTTTGGGGCTATTTGTGCTGATCTCTCAGTGGTCCAGAGAGATGGGTATCACTATCCATCACATACTGCATGTTCTGTTCTGTACAGCAACTAACAGGACTGTGTTGTGTTACTGTTTTCACAGGCAGCTGAGAAGCCCAAGCCCAGAAGTACACCTCTCAGGTACGTGGCAGATCATGTTGAACTGGCAGCATTGTGTGGAAGTGTCTCTGTAATGCATATTATTGCAATGCATGGTATTGGATGGTATTACATCCTGTTCTTTGCGTACTGGGTTGCAAATGATCAGTTTTGCACACAGATATGTAATCAGTAACTGTTTATATCACACTTCTTCAGATCATTGCGCTGTATAGTTTAATTACATGTATCTTTCTCCGGTGTGTTGTAATTGTAGAGACATGATTTAGAGTGTGAAGATGAGGTTTATCGTCAGCATATTGAAATTACTACCCTGTAGAATTTAACAGAGAGAAAGAAAACAGGCTAAGTATAGAAATGTATAATTGCCTGCCGTATACACAGACACAACTACGAGGTGTGATCCAGTGGCTGTTCTTCATGAATAATAATCGTGTAGAAGAGTAGCACAGAGGATGTACTAAATTTAAATACTGCTAGCATTTTATTTTATCGGTTTAGATATTATATGACCCGCAGGCCTGAAGCAGTTTTTCTCCTCTGTGTGGAGCAGAGCAGAGCTGCGCGGGTTGACACCTTGTCTGGGCTCCCCAGTCTGGGTGCATTAATATGCATGGAGCAGGAGAAGTATGGGTGTTCTATCATCTCTAATCATGGGAGTATTATGGCTGCTGTGTGAATGGGCTCATTAAGGAAGACAGCGTGAAACATGGCCTCCAGCTCTTTCTCAGAAAGTGACTCTGGGAGTGGAGATGCTGCGAGCACTCCCCCGGCCATGCCGCCCCTGGAACAACACACACACACTCACACACAGACACACACGCTCGCGCACCTACAGTGCCTTCAGAAATTATTCATTACTCTTAAATTATTTCACTTTTTTTGTGTTACAGACGGATTTCAAAATGGATTAAAAAATAAATAAATCTCACCCATCTACACACAATACCCCATATTGACAAAGTGAAAACATGTTTTTTGACAATTTTAGCAAATTTATTGGATATTAAATACAGAAAAAAATTATTTACATAAGTATTCACACACTTGAATCAGTACATGTTAGAATCCCCTTTGGCAGCGATTACAGCTGTGAGTCTCTAAGAGCTTTGCACACCTGGATTGTAAAATATTTGCAAATGTTTATTTTTTTATTCTATAAGCTCTGTCAAGTTTGTTGTTGATCCTTGCTAGATAGCCATTTTTCAAGTCTTGCCATAGATTTTTAAGCCAATTTAAGTAAAAACTGTAACTAGGCCACTCAGGAACATTCAATGTTGTCTTGGTAAGCAACTCCAGTGTATTTTTGGCTTTGAGTTTTAGGTTATTGTCTTGCTGAAAGGTGAATTTATCTCCCAGTGTCTGTTGGAACCATGTTTTCCTCTAGGATTTTTCCTGTGGTTAGCTCCATTCCATTTATTTTTTATCCTGAAAAACTCCCCAGTCCTTAATGATTACAATCATACCCATAACATGATGCAGCCACCACCGTGTTTGAAAATATGAAGACTGGTATTCAGTGATGTGTTGTGTTGGATTTGCCCCCAATTTTCTTTTGCAGTTTTACTTTAGTGCCTTATTGCAAACAGGATGCATGTTTTGGAAAAGTTGTATTCTATACAGGCTACCTTCTTATCACTCTGTCATTTATCTTACTATTGTGGAGTATCTACAATGTTGTTGATCCATCACAGTCATTAACCTCTGTAACAGTTTTAAAGTTACCATTGGCCTCATGGTGAAATTCCTGAGCGGTTTCCTTACTCTCCAGCAACTGAGTTAGGAAGTATGCCTGTATCTTTATAGTGACTGGGTGTATTGATACACCATTCAAAGTGGAATAAATAACTTCACTATGCTCAAAGGTATATTCAATGTCTGCTTCTTTTTAACCCATCTACCAATAGGTGCCCTTCTTTGCGAGGCATTGGAAAACCTCCCGGGTCTTTGTGGTTGAATCTGTGTTTGAAAATCACTGCTCGACTGAGGGACCTAAAAGATAATTGTATGTGTGGAGTACAGAGATGCGGTAGTAATTTAAATATGATGTTAAATACTATTAATGCACACAGAATGAGTCCATGCAAATTATTATGTGACTTGTAAAGCACATTTAGACTTACGCACACACACACACACAGTTGAAGTCAGAAGTTTACATACACCTTAGCCAAATACATTTAAACTCAGTTTTTCACAATTCCTGACATTTAATCCTCATAAAAAATCCTCTGTCTTAGATCGGTTAGGATCACCACTTTATTTTAAGAATTTGAAATGTCAGACAAATAGTAGAGAGAATGATTTATTTCAGCTTTTATTTATTTCATCACATTCCCAGTGGGTCAGAAGTTTACATACACTCAATTAGTATTTGGTTGCATTGCCTTTAACTTGTTTAATTTGGCTCAAACATAATTTCGGGTAGCCTTCCACAAGCTTCCCACAATAAGTTGGGTGAATTTTGGCCAATTCCTCCTGACAGAGCTGGTGTAACTGAGTCAGGTTTCTAGACCTCCTTGCTCGCACACGCTTTTTCAGTTCTGCCCACAAATTTTCTATAGGATTAAGCTCAGGGTTTTGTGATGGCCACTCCAATACCTTGACTTTGTTGTCCTTAAGCCATTTTGCCACAACTTTGGAAGTGTGCTTGGGGTCAATGTCCATTTGGAAGACCCATTTGCGACCAAGCTTTAACCTCCTGACACTCGTCTTGATATGTTGCTTCACTATATCCACGTAATTGTCCATCCTCATGTTGCCATCTATTTTGTGAAGTGCATCAGTCCCTTCTGCAGCAAAGCACCCCCACCATATGATGCTGCCACAATATGCTTCACGGTTGGGATGGTGTTCTTCAGCTTGCAAGCCTCACCCTTTTTCCTCCAAACATAACAATGGTCATTATGGCCAAACAGTTCTATTTTTGTTTCATCAGACCAGAGGACATTTCTCCAAAAAGTATGATCTTTGTCCCCATGTGCAGTTGCAAACCCTAGACTGGCTTTTTTTTAGCAGTGGCTTCTTCCTTACTGAGTGGCCTTTCAGGTTATGTCGATATAGGACTCATTTTACTGTGAATATAGATACTTTTGTACCTGTTTCATCCAGCATCTTCACAAGGTCCTTTGCTGTTGTTCTGGGATTGATTTGCAATTTTTGCACCAAAGTATGTTTATCTCTAGGAGACAGAATGCGTCTCCTTCCTGAGCGGTATGACGGCTGCATGGTCCCATGGTGTATATACTTGCGTACTATTGTTTATACATATGAACGTGGTACCTTCAGGCATTTGAAAATTGCTCCCATGGATGAACCAGACTTTTGGAGGTCTACAATTTTAAATACATCCCCAGGTACACCTCCAATTTTCTCAAATTATGTCAATTCGCCTATCAGAAGCTTCGAAATCCATGACATATTTTTTGGAATTCTCCAAGCTGTTTGAAGGCACAGTCAACTTAGTGTATGTAAACTTCTGACCCACTATAATTGTGATACAGTGAATTATAAGTGAAATAATCTGTCTGTAAGCAATTGTTGGAAAAATTACTTGTGTCATGCACAAAGTAAATGTCTTAACCGACTTGCCAAAACTATAGTTTGTTAACAAGAAATGTGTGGAGTGGTTGAAAAACGAGTTTTAATGACTCCAACCTAAGTGTATGTAAAATTCTGACTTAAATGTAAACTGTAAATACCCTGTACATACACACATACACAGAAGAGAGCTACCCACAAGCTACCTCGGACAGCACACTAGTAGTACCCCTAATTCTACACACAACCCCTAATTCTACACACAACCTCTAGCACTACACACACACCCTAATACTACGCACAACCCCAATACTACACACAACCCCAATACTACACACAACCCCTAACATTCCAGACAACCCCTAACATTACACACAACCCCTAATTCTACACACAACCCCATAACACTACACACTGCCCCTCGCAATACACACAACAACTAACACTACACACTACCCCTAATAGTACACACAACCCTAGCACTACACACAACCCCTAACGCTACACCCATCCCCTAGCACAACACACAACCCCTAGCACGACACACAACCCCTAACACTACACAGGAATCCCTAAAACTACACACAACCCCTGACACTACACACAACCCCTATCATTACACACAACCCCATAACACTACATGCAGCCCCGAGCTCTACACACAACCCCTAACACGACACAGAATCCCTAAAACTTCACACAACCCCTAACACTACACACAACCCCTAACACTACACTCAACCCCTAACACTACATACAACCCCATAACACTACACACAGTCCCTAATACTACACACAACCTTTAGCACTACACACAACCCCATAACACTACACACAGCCCCTAATACTACACACAACCTTTAGCACTACACACAACCTCCAGCACTACACACAACCCCTAATACTCAACACAACCCCATAACACTACACGCAGGCCCGAGCTCTACACACAACTCCTAACTCTATCCACAAGCCCTAACATTACACACAGCCCATAACACTACACACAACCTTTAGCACTACACACAACCCATAATACTACACACAACCCCTAACATTACACACAACCCCTAATATTACACACAACCCCTAGCACAACACACAACCCCTAATACTACACACAACCCCTAGCACTATACACAATCCCTAATACTACACACAACCCCTAGCACTACACACAACCCCTAATACCAAACACAACATGATATTACTACACACAACCCCTAGCACTACACACAACCCCTAATACTACACACAACCCCTAATACTACACACAACCCCTAGCACTATACACAATCCCTAATACTACACACAACCCCTAATACCAAACACAACATGATATTACTACACACAACCCCTAGCACTACACACAACACCTAATACTACACACAACCCCTAATACTACACACAACCCCTAGCACTACACACAACCCCTAATACTACACACAACCTCTAGCACTACACACAACCCCTAATACTACACACAACCTCTAGCACTACACACAACCCCTAATACTACACACAACCCCTGTCATTACACACAACCCCTAGCACTACACACAACCCCTAATACCAAACACAACCCCTAATACTACACAAAACCCCTTGCACTACACACAACTCGATATTACTACACACAAACTGATATTACTACACACAACCCCTAGCACTACACACAACCCCTAATACTACACACAACCCCTAACACTACACACAACCCCTAACACTACACACAACCCCTAACACTTCATACAACCCCTAATACTACACGCAACCCCTATCATTACACACAACCGCTAATACGACACACAACCCCTAATACTACACACAACCCCTAATACTACACACAACCCCTAATACTACACACAACCCCTAATACTACACACAACCCCTAATACTACACACAACCCCTAGCACTACACACAACCCCTAATACTACACACAACCCCTAATACTACACACAACCCCTAGCACTACACACAAACCCTAATACTACACACAACCCCTGTCATTACACACAACCCCTAGCACTGCACACAACCCCTAATACCAAACACAACCCCTAATACTACACAAAACCCCTTGCACTACACACAACTCAATATTACTACACACAAACTGATATTACTAGACACAACCCCTAGCACTACACACAACCCCTAACACTACACACAACCCCTAACACTTCATACAACCCCTAATACTACACGCAACCCCTATCATTACACACAACCGCTAATACGACACACAACCCCTAATACTACACACAACCCCTAATACTACACACAACCCCTAGCACTACACACAACCCCTAATACTACACACAACCCCTAATACTACACACAACCCCTAGCACTACACACAACCCCTAGCACTACACACAACCCCTAATACCAAACACAACCCCTAATACTACACAAAACCCCTTGCACTACACACAACTCGATATTACTACACACAAACTGATATTACTACACACAACCCCTAGCACTACACACAATCCCTAATACTACACACAACCCCTAGCACTGCACACAACCCCTAATACTACACACAACCCCTAATACTACACACAACCCCTAGCACTACACACAACCCTAATACTACACACAACCCCTATCATTACACACAACCCCTAATACCAAACACAACCCCTAATACTACACACAACCCCTAATACTACACACAACCCCTAGCACTACACACAATCCCTAATACTACACACAACCCCTAGCACTGCACACAACCCCTAATACTACACACAACCCCTAATACTACACACAACCCCTAGCACTACACACAACCCTAATACTACACACAACCCCTATCATTACACACAACCCCTAATACCAAACACAACCCCTAATACCAAACACAACCCCTAATACTACACACAACCCCTAATACTACACACAACCCCTATCATTACACACAACCCCTTGCACTATACTCAACCCCTTGCACTACATTTACATTTACATTTAAGTCATTTAGCAGACGCTCTTATCCAGAGCGACTTACAAATTGGTGCATTCACCTTATGACATCCAGTAGAATAGTCACTTTACAATAGTGCATCTAAATCTTAAAGGGGGGGGTGAGAAGGAATACTTATCCTATCCTAGGTATTCCTTAAAGAGGTGGGGTTTCAGGTGTCTCCGGAAGGTGGTGATTGACTCCGCTGTCCTGGCGTCGTGAGGGAGTTTGTTCCACCATTGGGGGGCCAGAGCAGCGAACAGTTTTGACTGGGCTGAGCGGGAACTGTAGTGGTAGGTGGTAGGGAGGCGAGCAGGCCAGAGGTGGATGAACGCAGTGCCCTTGTTTGGGTGTAGGGCCTGATCAGAGCCTGGAGGTACTGAGGTGCCGTTCCCCTCACAGCTCCGTAGGCAAGCACCATGGTCTTGTAGCAGATGCGAGCTTCAACTGGAAGCCAGTGGAGAGAGCGGAGGAGGGGTGACGTGAGAGAACTTGGGAAGGTTGAACACCAGACGGGCTGCGGCGTTCTGGATGAGTTGTAGGGGTTTAATGGCACAGGCAGGGAGCCCAGCCAACAGCGAGTTGCAGTAGTCCAGACGGGAGATGACAAGTGCCTAGATTAGGACCTGCGCCGCTTCCTGTGTGAGGCAGGGTCGTACTCTGCGGATGTTGTAGAGCATGAACCTACAGGAACGGGCCACCGCCTTGATGTTAGTTGAGAACGACAGGGTGTTGTCCAGGATCACGCCAAGGTTCTTAGCGCTCTGGGAGGAGGACACAATGGAGTTGTCAACCGTGATGGCGAGATCATGGAACGGGCAGTCCTTCCCCGGGAGGAAGAGCAGCTCCGTCTTGCCGAGGTTCAGCTTGAGGTGGTGATCCGTCATCCACACTGATATGTCTGCCAGACATGCAGAGATGCGATTCGCCACCTGGTCATCAGAAGGGGGAAAGGAGAAGATTAATTGTGTGTTGTCTGCATAGCAATGATAGGAGAGACCATGTGAGGTTATGACAGAGCCAAGTGACTTGGTGTATAGCGAGAATAGGAGAGGGCCTAGAACAGAGCCCTGGGGGACACCAGTGGTGAGAGCGCGTGGTGAGGAGACAGATTCTCACCACGCCACCTGGTAGGAGCGACCTGTCAGGTAGGACGCAAACCAAGCGTGGGCCACGCCGGAGATGCCCAACTCGGAGAGGGTGGAGAGGAGGATCTGATGGTTCACAGTATCGAAGGCAGCCGATAGGTCTAGAAGGATGAGAGCAGAGGAGAGAGAGTTAGCTTTAGCGGTGCGGAGCGCCTCCGTGATACAGAGAAGAGCAGTCTCAGTTGAATGACTAGTCTTGAAACCTGACTGATTTGGATCAAGAAGGTCATTCAGAGAGAGATAGCGGGAGAGCTGGCCAAGGACGGCACGTTCAAGAGTTTTGGAGAGAAAAGAAAGAAGGGATACTGGTCTGTAGTTGTTGACATCGGAGGGATTGAGTGTAGGTTTTTTCAGAAGGGGTGCAACTCTCGCTCTCTTGAAGACGGAAGGGACGTAGCCAGCGGTCAGGGATGAGTTGATGAGCGAGGTGAGGTAAGGGAGAAGGTCTCCGGAAATGGTCTGGAGAAGAGAGGAGGGGATAGGGTCAAGCGGGCAGGTTGTTGGGCGGCCGGCCGTCACAAGACGCGAGATTTCATCTGGAGAGAGAGGGGAGAAAGAGGTCAGAGCACAGGGTAGGGCAGTGTGAGCAGAACCAGCGGTGCCGTTTGACTTAGCAAACGAGGATCGGATGTCGTCGACCTTCTTTTCAAAATGGTTGACGAAGTCATCTGCAGAGAGGGAGGAGGGGGGGGAGGAGGATTCAGGAGTGAGGAGAAGGTGGTAAAGGGCTTCCTAGGGTTAGAGGCAGATGCTTGGAATTTAGAGTGGTAGAAAATGGCTTTAGCAGCAGAGACAGAGGAGGAAAATGTAGGGAGGAGGGAGTGAAAGGATGCCAGGTCCGCAGGGAGGCGAGTTTTCCTCCATTTCCGCTCAGCTGCCCGGAGCCCTGTTCTGTGAGCTCGCAATGAGTCGTCGAGCCACGGGGCGGGAGGGGAGGACCGCGCCGGCCTGGAGGATAGGGGACATAGAGAGTCAAAGGATGCAGAAAGGGAGGAGAGGAGGGTTGAGGAGGCAGAATCAGGAGATAGGTTGGAGAAGGTATGAGCAGAGGGAAGAGATGATAGGATGGAAGAGGAGAGAGTAGCGGGGGAGAGAGAGCGAAGGTTGGGACGGCGCGATACCATCCGAGTAGGGGCAGTGTGGGAGGTGTTAGATGAGAGCGAGAGGGAAAAGGATACAAGGTAGTGGTCGGAGACTTGGAGGAGTTGCAATGAGGTTAGTGGAAGAACAGCATCTAGTAAAGATGAGGTCGAGCGTATTGCCTGCCTTGTGAGTAGGGGGAAGGTGAGAGGGTGAGGTCAAAAGAGGAGAGGAGTGGAAAGAAGGAGGCAGAGAGGAATGAGTCAAAGGTAGACGTGGGGAGGTTAAAGTCGCCCAGCACTGTGAGAGGTGAGCCGTCCTCAGGAAAGGAGCTTATCAAGGTATCAAGCTCATTGATGAACTCTCCGAGGGA
The DNA here is from genome assembly GCF_023373465.1 of Oncorhynchus keta. Taxonomy (NCBI): domain Eukaryota; kingdom Metazoa; phylum Chordata; class Actinopteri; order Salmoniformes; family Salmonidae; genus Oncorhynchus; species Oncorhynchus keta. The sequence goes on from NC_068450.1 coordinate 25,024,082, forward strand.
ACCTGGAGGGCGATAAATGATAAGGATGTTAAGCTTGAAAGGGCTGGTAACTGACAGCATGGAATTCAAAGGAGGCGATAGACAGATGGGTGAGGGAGAAAGAGAGAATGACCACTTGGGAAAGATGAGGATCCCGGTGCCACCACCCCGCTGACCAGAAGCTCTCGGGGTGTGCGAGAACACGTGGGCGGACGAAGAGAGAGCAGTAGGAGTAGCAGTGTTGTCTGTGGTGATCCATGTTTCCGTCAGTGCCAAGAAGTCGAGGGACTGGAGGGAGGCATAGGCTGAGATGAACTCTGCCTTGTTGGCCGCAGATCGGCAGTTCCAGAGGCTACCGGAGACCTGGAACTCCACGTGGGTCGTGCGCGCTGGGACCACCAGATTAGGGTGTCTGCGGCCACGCGGTGTGGAGCGTTTGTATGGTCTGTGCAGAGAGGAGAGAACAGGGATAGACAGACACATAGTTGACAGGCTACAGAAGAGGCTACGCTAATGCAAAGGAGATTGGAATGACAAGTGGACTACACGTCTCGAATGTTCAGAAAGTTAAGCTTACGTAGCAAGAATCTTATTGACTAAAATGATTAAAATGATACAGTACTGCTGAAGTAGGCTAGCTGGCAGTAGCTGCGTTGTTGACACTACACTAATCAAGTCGTTCCGTTGAGTGTAATAGTTTCTGCAGTGCTGCTATTCGGGGGCTAGCTGGCTAGCTAGCAGTGTTGTTTACGTTACGTTGCGTTAAAAGAACGACAATAGCTGGCTAGCTAACCTAGAAAATCGCTCTAGACTACACAATTATCTTTGATACAAAAACGGCTATGTAGCTAGCTATGTAGCTAGCTACGATCAAACAAATCAAACCGTTGTACTGTAATGAAATGAAATGAAAATGTGATACTACCTGTGAATGCGAACGGGTTGTTGAGTTCTATTCAGTAGACGTTGGCTAGCTGTTAGCTGTTAGCTGTTGGCTAGCTAGCAGAGTATCCTACGTTAAGGACGACAAATAGCTGGCTAGCTAACCTCAGTAAATTAAGATAATCAATCCAAGACTACACACTCTCAACTACACAATTATCTTGGATACAAAGACAGCTATGTAGCTAGCTAACACTAAACTAATCAAGTCGTTCAGTTGAGTGTAATAGTGTAATAGCACTACAGTGCTGCTAATCTGTGGGCGTTTGCTAGCGTTTGCTAGCTGGCTAGCTGCTGGGCGAATAGCAGTGAAGGCTACGTTAGGGCGACGAAATACGATAATTATGCAATTATCTCTGATACAAGGACGGCTATGTAGCTAGCTAAGAAGAAATTGCTAAGATTAGACAAATCAACCGTTGTACTATAATGAAATGTAATGAAATGTAATGAAAAAGTTATACTACCTGCGGAGCGAAGTGCGATGCGACCGCTCGCTCCAACCCGGAAGGATGCACTACACACATCCAGTAATACTACACACAACCCCTAGCACTACACACAACCCCTTGCACTATACTCAACCCCTTGCACTACAAACACACCCTAACACTACACACAACCCCTAATACTCCACACAACCCTTATCATTACACACAACCCGAAGCACTACACACAACCAGTAATACTATACACAACCCCTAGCACTACACACAACCCCTTGAACTATGCTCAACCCCTAGCACTACACACCCACCCTAACACTACACACAACCCCTAACACTACACACAACCCCTAACATTACACACAATCGCTTGCACTACACACAACCACTAATTTTACACACAACCCCTAACGCTACACACGACCCCTACATGCAGCCCCTCATCACCAAACCACCCCTTACCTTATAAGAGCACAGATACAGGGTACAGATACTCATTCTGCTCCCAGAATCCATTATCCAACAGACCTTTCATGCCCCTGAGTTGTGCACAGGGTTCAAATTCTACAGTACCATTCATGTGTGTAATGTGTGTATACACCCAGGCTCCCACCAAGAGGAACAATATTATTGAATGCATTCACTGATTAATTATACAAGTTTGGGTTATTTAAAGAGGTGATCATTGCTAGATTTTCCTCAGCCAAATGACAGTATATTATAGTGATGGTGGTGATTTGTTTACAGCCTGGAAGAGCTGATGAACATTGATTTGTGGTGCAGATCTGATGCAGAGGTCACCTGCTGGGAGGAAAATATATATAGACTTCTTTATACACACTGTTTTGTCCCTCTTCTCTTTAATTATATTCTCCATTTTAATACACATGTAAAGATGAAGTAATGTGTGACATCAAAGTGAAGTGTTTTGAATAGATCCATACTTTAAAACCTCTTAAGAATCTGCCCTTTTTTTTCAATTCTCGCTGAAAATGACATACCCAAATCTAACTGCCTACAACTCAGGCCCTAAAGCAAGGATATGCATATTATTGGTACCATTTGAAAGGAAACACTTTGAAGTTTGTGTAAATTTGAAATGAATGTAGGAGAATATAACACAATAGATCTGGTAAAAGATAATACAAAGGAAAAAACATTATTTTGTATATTTTGTACCATCGTATTTGAAATGCAAGAGAATGGCAATAATGTATTTTTCCACCCCAGGTGCAATTTAGATTTTGGCCAGTAAATGGCAGCAGTGTATGTGCAACGTTTTAGACTGATCCAATGAACCATTGTATTTCTATTCAAACTTTTGTATGAAGACTGACCAAATGTGGCTAATTTGTTTAACTTAATTTAATAACTTTTCATGTTCAAAAGTGTGCACTCTCCTTAAACAATAGCATGGTATTATTTCACTGTAATAGCTACTGTAAATTAGACATTGCAATTAGATTAACAAGAATTTAATCTTTCTGCCAATATCAGATATGTCAATGTCCTAGGAAATTGTCTTGTTACTTACAACCTCATGTTAATCACATTAGCCTACGTTAGCTCAAACGTCACGTGGAAGGGACACCGATCCCGAATTAATAGCCATGCAGTTGAAATCTCTCGCTCTGAACACACTGACTGACTGACTGACTGTGACTATAACTGGGGAAAGCCTTTAGGCAGATGCTGCTTTACTAGCTATTGTAGTTGTTTTTGTTTTTGCTATCTGACAGGGCTTCTATTGTGCTCTTCTGCCGTACGCTTGTGTGCCCCGTTGCCAGGGGGCACAGGGGGGCAGTGCCCCAGCTGAGGAATGTGCCTATTAAAATCTCTCCTTCAGATGATTCCTGGGCTGAGGGCTTTTCACAGATCATGGTTGTGCCAGCTCTCAGGATGAACCAACTGGCATAGCCATGGCCACACATGGGGGTTGGCACGGCCCCCTTCTCAGAGTATGATTGACGATTTTGGATCAGTTTATCTTTTTAGCTCATAATAAATAAGATTACATGAACTGGGCGGAGCTGATCCTAGATCAGCACTCTTACTCTGAGACTATTTGTAAATACAGGCCTAGGTCTCAGGTCACTACTCTCAGCAGTACAGCGTCTCGGAGACAGTAGACACTAGACACAGGATCCAGAAGAGCATAGATCCCTTCTCTCTCACTCCCTGGGGGGGCCAGTCAAAGCAGCAAGCACAGCCTATATACATCACCAAATGTGACATATCACCATGTGTTGTTAAGAGCTGCATGTCCCTTATTAAGACATATTCCACAGGACCCTTCCAGTAAACGTGATTAGCTTTGGCGAAAGGCCATTCACTGATAAACACTATCCCGTGGAAGTGCTATTGACATCTGGTGAGGAGGAATTAGCAACGATTCAAACCTGCGGTGTGATGCATAACCCTACACTGTTAACAGTGTAAATACATCAGGCAGTGGAACCACACAGTAATAGTGTGGTTTTCTGTAGACCTCATTTCTTTGAAGATGATGTGTAACTGCTAGTTCTGAGTCATTAACTGAAATGTTGGTTATTTTTTGGTTTTTAAACAACTTATTGCCAGACATCGGTTCAATTATTTGAATTCCATTTACTGTCATTTTCTTGTGAGCTACATGCACAGTTCCTTTAGTGAATCATCAGATCAAGCCCGAACACTGCAATGTAGTAGGGAGTTGTAGTTTCTAACAGGCTAATATTCTACATAGTTTAGAGCAGAAAACTTGGCAATTAACTACAATGACCAACTCTGATCTAAGTGATTGATATTTGGCATTCAGACATGTATGCCTTCGTTACATTGAAGAACTACTAAAATAGTGATTTTGTAGTAGTACAAAATAGGTTATTAACCTCTTGTTCCTACCTGGCACGCAGGCGTCCCATCTAGAGATCTGGAAATGCAAATGAGCTACGCTAAATGCTAATAGTATTAGTTAAAACTCAAACGTTCATTAAAATACACATGCAGGGTATTGAATTAAAGCTACACTCTTTGTGAATCCAGGCAACAAGTCAGATTTTTAAAGTAGGGGGTAGGAGTAACAGGTTAAAGTAATGTGAATAAATGATGGTTAATAAGTGTTAAGCAGTAATGGGCAGTTTCTAACATCATGGGACTTTTATTCATTGTTTTATTCTGTGTTGTTACAGCGTTCAACCCACATAATGCATAGTGCATTTAATATTTAAAAAATGATCGAATCAAAACTGAACCGACCTCCAAAAGCACTAATCGCTCAGCACTAGTAACTACAACTAAGGACTTAGACCAGGACTGAGATTGCTCATTATTCTGTTACTAACTAGAGCAACTGAAAGAGGGGAAATACACGTATTCAGGTGCTTTGCTACCGACCTGTTTTCTATGTTTAAATAACGCATTCTGGTGTTGAAGAAGACACAGTATGCATTTGTTTGTGTTATACCCATAGAAGTATTAGGAGCGTATATAGAGGTTGCAACAATCTTTATTTATTTTTGCAAAAGTAACAGCCTTTGCAATCTATCAGCCAGTCACTTCCCCTGATTGGGAATAGGGCATTCCAGTGCAGGATCAGGGCTGGTTCCATCCAGATATAGTATCCATATTGACTGTGGTCCCACTGTATTCTAACCAATGGGAGACATTCACAACTAATGCTGCACTGACTCTGATGAATGTAGGCACCAGGAAATGTGCCGAAAACGCGTTTTTAAAATACCCACAACACTCAATAGTTGTCTGTGTGATTTAGGGGCTTGTTTTGCTTCAGGACACAAAAGGTTTATTTGTGGGTTTTTTCTTCTGTTGTTCAGGTCCTTGACTTCACTTGCAATTCTTTAGCCTTTTTAATAGTTCCTCTAGTTCTGGACATTCTGGGCTTGTGTTATTATCTTGTGTGACATGAAGGTGAGCAACATAATTGAACAGCAGTTTGTTCTCTGTCTGCGACAGATAACATCTAAATGCCATGAATCTGTCGTAGCCTTGAACCCTAGCTAAATTGAAATTACCCTTGATAATAGCCATTTTCTGTGTGTGGTAACCCTAATATCGACAACACAGTAAACAATTGAGTTGGCAGTGTCCATATTACACCTCATTGATTGGTTCATTTTATTCTGTGTCGTGTTTGGATTGGTCATAGAGACGGGGGTGTTTATTTATGGATCCTATTAGAATCTTGTAAATTGCCTTGCCCCAAATCGGGGGGCTTGAAAGTAAATGTTCTGAAGGTGAGAAAATGTGTGTATTGAGTCTAGCTAGGTGTCAGGGCCCAGCCATTGCCGGCACCAATCTGTGTGACCAGTCAAGCAGCAAATCCATCACCGCCTCCTCAGGCAGGGAGCACAGAAAAGCAGACAAAGAAAAATATGCTTTTTTTATATCTATCTGCTATGCCCTGTTTTCTCTGCTGTCATTACTTATCTTTCTTTGCAATGCGAATCTATGTATCATATCAACATTGTGTCATTATCAAAGTCGGTCATCCCTAACAATGTTAATCTTGTTACTGATGCAATTACCAAATACAGTTTTCCTATCAAAAGGCCCCAGAAATGGTCAGTACAAAGAACATGTAGTACACAAATGTTTAGACATTCATTGAAAGTAAAACAAAAACTGAGATTCATTTTAAGATTAAAGTCAAGGAGACTTCAATCAACAAAAAAGCATTTCAGGAAATGAACTCATAAATAAGAGAGCAGTTTCTGCTCAGTGAAAATGAATGTTTCAATAATGTTATTAATTAGACAACGTTAACTGGGTGGAGACAAGTAAAACTCATCTAAATTAGAAAGTGTATTTTTGATTTACAATAGCAATATATACACTTTACGGTTTGAATTTGAATTCAAGCCTAGGACTGAGATGGATAATGAAAGCATGGAGATGGCCCGACGCTGGGCCAATTTTACGGCTGGGGTTGAGTCTCGGGGTTGGGACTGAAGCTAGGGAAGAGGTTGAGTCTGAGTCTGGGGGCTGGGGGCTGGGACTGAGAGTGGAGGTGAGGCTGAGGGTTGAGCTGAGGCTAAGGCTGGGGGCTGGGACTGAGGGTGGGGGTGAGGCTGAGGCTGGGGTTGAGACTGGGATTGAGGTTGAGGCTGAGGCTAAAGCTGAGGTTAAGACTGAGGACCCGGGCTCGGGAAGGGTTTGAG